>NC_084488.1:19420000-19637285 GCF_030035675.1 Rhineura floridana | reverse complement strand
TGATATTGACCTTGCAGTGTTGCCTGGCTTTGTCTCTGGATCACATTTGGACCTCAACTGTTTCTCTGGGCTGTGCTTGACCTTGGTTTGTTAGGCCTGTGCTACATCTGCAACCCTGCTCTCCTTGGGTGAGTACTTTGGTGAAACTTTATATCTTCTGTAACTGGGACCCCAACCCCTGAAGGCATCCCTTGAAGTTTTACTGGCAACCCAAAGGTCACTGCTGAAAGAATGTTTTTTGGTGTCTTTTTAGGAACAGTGTTTTAGAATCTTTTTAACTGTAATGACATTTTAAAATGTTTTTAGTGTGCTTTTATTTTTTCTGATGAATTGTTTTGTTCATGTTTGCTGCTGTGGGCTTCTTCAGGTGGAAGGCTGGGATATAAATTATATTATGATTATGATGATTATAATAAACATAGAAAGCTGTTTTCTACAGAGCCAGGCCATTACTCCATCTAGTTTCATCTTGCCTATGCCAGGGGTAGTGGGGGACCCTTCAGGTGTTGTTTGATTCCAGTGTCCCTCAGCCCCAGCAGCTAGTATGGCCAGCAGGTAGGGGTGATGATGATGGAGGGCTGACAGTTTCCAACAAGGATCAATCAACATAGGCCCCCAGAATCCTAGAAGCTCAGAACAGGGTAGGTTGCTTTTCTCAAGTGTGTGACTGAGCTTTTAGCTGGCAAAACCTATATCAGCTGGAGAACAGACTCTTAATTCTGCTGTGGTTGCCCTGTGTTCAACCTGGTCTTAACTGGTTGCCCTGTATCATCTTCTGGCTAATGCCCATTCTTCCCAGACCAAAGCTGCCTTATTCGTTCAGCCCTAAGGCCCTGTTCACACATTATAGTCAAGAAGTGTACAGTCTGTGTACCTGGGTACAGAAGTAGTCAGGCTGTACACTTGTACAATTATTCGCATGTAACATTCAGTGAGTGTACAGTCTATATTATATACACATTTGCTGCCAGGGAAAGAAAATGGCTTCAATGACACTTATTAAATGTGCCATTGAAGCAATTCCCTTTTACTGGCAACAAGGCAAGGCATGTGGGTTTGTTATACTTCCTGAAACTGTTTCCTGTCAAGGGGTGCATTACCTGGGAGTAAGTCCCACCAAACTGAATGGATTTTTTTTCAGGGTACCTGTACACGTGGTGACTTTTGAAATTGCCACGTGTAGACACTTTCTCAAGAGCAGCTGTACCCAGGCACAGGAGGCTTCTATCTGGGTACAGAGTAACGTGTGAATACCCCCAAGACGCCTTCTGCTCACGTGGTGATTCTCCCTGCATGCTGTCCCCATGGAGCTGATCATGAGCGATTAGTTTTTCTCCCCCAGGGACAGGCCTGAGCCTTCGTTCTAGCAGCAGCAGTAGCAGCAGCCAATCAGAAGTGGGCTCAAGGAAAGCGGGAAAGTAGAATAAAGCTGAAATGGAGGGAAGAGAAGGGAGACCAGCCTGAAGCAACGATGGAGCTTGAGGGAAGGAAAAGGGGGGGCTGAAAGAGCTTTGAAGGACTCTGAAATTTTTAAAAGGTCTACTCAGAAGTAAGTCCCATTGAGTGCAGTGCTGTGTGCTGGCAATGAGTGAGTTTGAGGGAAATGACAGAGGGAACAAAATGGAGAGGAGAGAGCTTTGCAGGGTTCACATGTGACTTTTAAAAATGTCTACTCAGAAGTAAATCCCACTGAGTTCAGTGGGGCTTACTCCCAGGTAAGAAGCATTAGCATTCCAGCCCCTTAAAATAAACAGTTGGGGGGGCAGAGAAAGGGAGGGGAGTTTGCCTCTGTGTCTGCTCACAGTCCAGTCCTAGCCATATTTACTAAGAAGTAAGTTCCACTGAGTTTAATGCGGCTTACTCCTGAAGTGAATGTGAATATAGAATTACAGCCTAAATTCAATCCTTTCCTTTAAATACTAGGTGATTTATCAATAACTATTATAAAATTTATAACGTCTGTTAAATGTTCAATGTGTCATTATGTGGCTCTTATTGTTGCTTGTTACTAGTACACCTACTTTTCAGGATAGTGCCACAAATAGATTCCAAAACTTGCCCCAACTCCCCTGTTCAGGTAATGAATAATAGCTGCTATCACAACTGCAATAATAAAATAACTTAATGGCTCGGTAACACATTGCTCAGAAATTATATATATAATTTCTCAAGTAATTGTGCAAAGGATTGTAGCCTTAATCTTATTTAATGCCTTATTTCCTTTACGTCTCAACTTTCTTGCAAAGAGCTCAGTGTGGAATACGTAGTCCTGCACCTCTCAAATATATCCTCAGAATAGCCCTATGAGGTAGTTTAGGCTGAGAAGGTGATTAGCCCAGAAGTCACCCAGTGAGTTTCATGTCTGAATGAGGGTTTCAATCCAGGTCTCCCAGGCCCTAGCCCAGTACTCTTATCACTACACCACACTGGCATTTGCAGAACTTGTACACTACAGTACATCTATAAATCCAATATAAATTACCCACTATACTTCTCTTCCTTAGTCTTTTAAAACCTATTGAAATCAATGGTCAGGTAAATTCTGTTGTGTGCTTTCTATTTCCTCCTAAAGGTCAAGAAAGGGAAATGTAGCCAAGACTCTTCCAATAATTTGATGACATAGGTCAGCAGTGATACATGGGGGCTGAGAGAGAATGGCAGTGGCACAGAGATGGCAAGGTTGGGGGTACTTTGGTGGAATGCAGCACAAGCTTGCAGGTGTGTGCCCACTTGCTGCAGGATGGTGGTGCCACCAGCCCTGAACTTGCTGGCACCTTGTCTCATTCAGTGAGTGGCAATGTTGCCATTACTGAGAGAGCACTGCTATTGCAGAGTCAGGGATCCACCCTGCGTTTTACTAGAACCTCAAGAACCACCAACTGCAGCCAGCTGCAAAAGACATACATCTAGTATGAAAGAACACGGTGTCTGAGAAGCTGCTGAGCACAGGGTTATCAGAACTGAGATGAGCTCACAGTCTTTCCACACATAGATGTATTCCTACTTTCCACAAGTATTCTTAATTTCAGTTGTCAAATTTCCAAACGGATGTGTGTCCTTTTGTTGGTATTGTTAAACAACTGGAAGCCATAAGCGCTTGCCAATTAACTACAAATCTCCCAGGGATCTACCAATAGATTACAGTATCTTCTGGCCATCCCTGCACTAAATCATTTGTATGGGCACAGACCTACCTTGCAGGGTTGTTGTAGCATGGTTCAAAGGAGTGCTTGCAAGAATGAAACTACAATAGCAGAGGTAAGACACTTCAAAACATTGCCAAAGAAGGCATTCTCAAAAAAGCAATGTCACCTTTCTACTGTGTATCCAGAAATTGAGAAGAAAAAAATAGTGGATTTGCTCATCTCTCTGCAGCTCTTTTCTATGTCAAGTGTCATGCATCAAACTTAGACACACCTGATGGTCAAACACATGTTAATGGCTGCTTCCATTAGAAGCTGCTGTCAGAAGTAGCTGCATCACATGGTTTTATGGTAACACAAACCTGCCTTGTAGGCTTGTCATGTTTTGGTTATTTATTTATTTATTATTTGATTTATATCCTGCCCTTCCAGCAGGAGCCCAGGGTGGCAAATGATCTATGGTTCGGATGGTTAGACTTCATGGTTAGACTAGATCAGGATCTAATACTCCAGATCAGGATGGTTAGACTTCAGGTTTTTGGTATTGACTTTTTTATTATTATTATTACAAAAACCCAAGATCCACCAACCAGAGCAAGCCATAAAATATATGCACTTAAGAGTTAAATAATTCTTAGCCCAGGAATTTGTTTGGAGTTCCAAAATTGAACTGAGCTCACAGTATTTCCACACAAAAATCCACTCAGATTACCCCCCACTTCCTTCATTTCAGCAGTATAATGGTGGGGTGGTCATTTTCTTGTTCTCATTGTGAAACAGGAGTCTGAAATCCTCACTGATTTTCTGTGAGTCATCCTGAGATACACCAATACATTTTGATCTACGTTCTGCCCACCCTGCATTTAAAGTGCTATCCAAAAGCTAAATATTATGACATAGATCAGTGGTTCCCAACCTGGGGTGTGTGAAGTAATCTGGAAAGGGCTGTGAACAGTAAAGAAATTAATTATTATTATTTTTAAAAAGTCTTCACTCCCTGGGCACTGTCTGCTCCCCACTGCCGCTGCAGATGACACCTCCTCCTTGCTCCAGATGAGAAGGGAGGAGTTTTGCTGAAGTGCTAGAGCATCTTTCAGGCGCACCTAAGGCACGCATCTGCCTCTAAAATACATGGCAGACACCAAAGGAGGCTGAGGTGGAGCTACCAGAAAGAAGAGGGAATTACTACCACTGACTGCCGTCTCCTCACACTACCACTACTGATGACGTCCTTACTCAGAACGAGAGGGCTTTTTGTGAAGCACAAAGAAGCAAGGCTGTAAGGAAAGGCCGCTTTCCCCCTTCCTTCCTGGCAGCCAAGCTGCCTTCCTGGAAGGAGGAGGTCACAAAAAAGTTTGAGCTTATAAAGGGGGTCCCGTACTCATAAAGGTTGGGAACCACTGACATAGATCATAGAAAAAAGATACTGATGATCACTTTTTGATACTGAGCTACAAACATTGATGTTGATGCTTACATTGATGTCGATGTTGATGCTTACATTGATGTCGATGTTGATGCTTACATTGATGTCGATGTTGATGCTTACATTGATGTCGATGTTGATGCTTACATTGATGTCGATGTTGATGCTTACATTGATGTCGATGTTGATGCTTACATTGATGTCGATGTTGATGCTTACATTGATGTCGATGTTGATGCTTACATTGATGTCGATGTTGATGCTTACATTGATGTCGATGTTGATGCTTACATTGATGTCGATGTTGATGCTTACATTGATGTCGATGTTGATGCTTACATTGATGTCGATGTTGATGCTTACATTGATGTCGATGTTGATGCTTACATTGATGTCGATGTTGATGCTTACATTGATGTCGATGTTGATGCTTACATTGATGTCGATGTTGATGCTTACATTGATGTCGATGTTGATGCTTACATTGATGTCGATGTTGATGCTTACATTGATGTCGATGTTGATGCTTACATTGATGTCGATGTTGATGCTTACATTGATGTCGATGTTGATGCTTACATTGATGTCGATGTTGATGCTTACATTGATGTCGATGTTGATGCTTACATTGATGTCGATGTTGATGCTTACATTGATGTCGATGTTGATGCTTACATTGATGTCGATGTTGATGCTTACATTGATGTCGATGTTGATGCTTACATTGATGTCGATGTTGATGCTTACATTGATGTCGATGTTGATGCTTACATTGATGTCGATGTTGATGCTTACATTGATGTCGATGTTGATGCTTACATTGATGTCGATGTTGATGCTTACATTGATGTCGATGTTGATGCTTACATTGATGTCGATGTTGATGCTTACATTGATGTCGATGTTGATGCTTACATTGATGTCGATGTTGATGCTTACATTGATGTCGATGTTGATGCTTACATTGATGTCGATGTTGATGCTTACATTGATGTCGATGTTGATGCTTACATTGATGTCGATGTTGATGCTTACATTGATGTCGATGTTGATGCTTACATTGATGTCGATGTTGATGCTTACATTGATGTCGATGTTGATGCTTACATTGATGTCGATGTTGATGCTTACATTGATGTCGATGTTGATGCTTACATTGATGTCGATGTTGATGCTTACATTGATGTCGATGTTGATGCTTACATTGATGTCGATGTTGATGCTTACATTGATGTCGATGTTGATGCTTACATTGATGTCGATGTTGATGCTTACATTGATGTCGATGTTGATGCTTACATTGATGTCGATGTTGATGCTTACATTGATGTCGATGTTGATGCTTACATTGATGTCGATGTTGATGCTTACATTGATGTCGATGTTGATGCTTACATTGATGTCGATGTTGATGCTTACATTGATGTCGATGTTGATGCTTACATTGATGTCGATGTTGATGCTTACATTGATGTCGATGTTGATGCTTACATTGATGTCGATGTTGATGCTTACATTGATGTCGATGTTGATGCTTACATTGATGTCGATGTTGATGCTTACATTGATGTCGATGTTGATGCTTACATTGATGTCGATGTTGATGCTTACATTGATGTCGATGTTGATGCTTACATTGATGTCGATGTTGATGCTTACATTGATGTCGATGTTGATGCTTACATTGATGTCGATGTTGATGCTTACATTGATGTCGATGTTGATGCTTACATTGATGTCGATGTTGATGCTTACATTGATGTCGATGTTGATGCTTACATTGATGTCGATGTTGATGCTTACATTGATGTCGATGTTGATGCTTACATTGATGTCGATGTTGATGCTTACATTGATGTCGATGTTGATGCTTACATTGATGTCGATGTTGATGCTTACATTGATGTCGATGTTGATGCTTACATTGATGTCGATGTTGATGCTTACATTGATGTCGATGTTGATGCTTACATTGATGTCGATGTTGATGCTTACATTGATGTCGATGTTGATGCTTACATTGATGTCGATGTTGATGCTTACATTGATGTCGATGTTGATGCTTACATTGATGTCGATGTTGATGCTTACATTGATGTCGATGTTGATGCTTACATTGATGTCGATGTTGATGCTTACATTGATGTCGATGTTGATGCTTACATTGATGTCGATGTTGATGCTTACATTGATGTCGATGTTGATGCTTACATTGATGTCGATGTTGATGCTTACATTGATGTCGATGTTGATGCTTACATTGATGTCGATGTTGATGCTTACATTGATGTCGATGTTGATGCTTACATTGATGTCGATGTTGATGCTTACATTGATGTCGATGTTGATGCTTACATTGATGTCGATGTTGATGCTTACATTGATGTCGATGTTGATGCTTACATTGATGTCGATGTTGATGCTTACATTGATGTCGATGTTGATGCTTACATTGATGTCGATGTTGATGCTTACATTGATGTCGATGTTGATGCTTACATTGATGTCGATGTTGATGCTTACATTGATGTCGATGTTGATGCTTACATTGATGTCGATGTTGATGCTTACATTGATGTCGATGTTGATGCTTACATTGATGTCGATGTTGATGCTTACATTGATGTCGATGTTGATGCTTACATTGATGTCGATGTTGATGCTTACATTGATGTCGATGTTGATGCTTACATTGATGTCGATGTTGATGCTTACATTGATGTCGATGTTGATGCTTACATTGATGTCGATGTTGATGCTTACATTGATGTCGATGTTGATGCTTACATTGATGTCGATGTTGATGCTTACATTGATGTCGATGTTGATGCTTACATTGATGTCGATGTTGATGCTTACATTGATGTCGATGTTGATGCTTACATTGATGTCGATGTTGATGCTTACATTGATGTCGATGTTGATGCTTACATTGATGTCGATGTTGATGCTTACATTGATGTCGATGTTGATGCTTACATTGATGTCGATGTTGATGCTTACATTGATGTCGATGTTGATGCTTACATTGATGTCGATGTTGATGCTTACATTGATGTCGATGTTGATGCTTACATTGATGTCGATGTTGATGCTTACATTGATGTCGATGTTGATGCTTACATTGATGTCGATGTTGATGCTTACATTGATGTCGATGTTGATGCTTACATTGATGTCGATGTTCATGCTTACATTGATGTCGATGACTTTTTGTAGTTGTTTTTGTTCTTATTGTTGATGCTTTTGTTGAGGATGTTTCTGATGTTGATGTTGACGATGACATGTTGTTGATGTTGATTATGGCAATATTGACGATTATGACAATGACAATGATAATGACAATGATGTGTTGATGTTGATATCGATGTTGATGCTCATGTTGATGTTCTTGCTGGTGCTGTTATTGAGAATGACAATCTTCTCGGAGAAGCTGCACCCACCGTCCTGCTGGATGAGGCCAAACCTGCAAAGGTGAGTTGATGTTATTTTTATTATTGTTACAGTTTATTTATCTTAACGATATTGATGCTGTTGTTGTTGATGATGATAATTTTTATCAATGTCGATGATGTTCTTGTTGATGCTGTTGTTGACTATGACAATCTTCTTGGAGAAGCTGCATCCGCCGCCCTGCTGGATGAGGGTGAGCCTTCAAAGGTGAGTTGATGCTATTTTTATTATTATAGTTTATTTATCTTGACGATATTGATTCTAATGTTGTTGTTGATGATGATGTCGATGATGGTGATGATGATGATAATGATAATGTTGATATCGATGATGTGGACGATGTTGATCATGATGCTATTATTACTATTATAGTTTATTGATACCAAGCCTTTATATTGATGGTGGTGTGGGTGATGCTGCAGTTGATGATGTTATTATTGTCAAAGTTTATTTATCTTGATGATGCTGATGCTCATGTTGATGTTGATGTTGATGACGATGGTGATGCATTGTTGTTTTTTGTCTTTGTTGTTGATGTTTTTGTTGAGGACGTTATTGTTTCAGATGTTGATGTTGATGATGGGCCAGAAGGGGGGTCCTTTCTGGGCCAGGAGGGGGTTCCTTTCTGGGCCAGGAGGGAGGGGCCTTTCTGGGCCCGGAGGGGGGTCCTTTCTGGGCCAGGAGGGGGGGTCCTTTCTGGGCCAGGAGGGGGGGTCCTTTCTGGGCCAGGAGGGGGGGGTCCCTTCTGGGCCAAGAGGGGGGGGGTCCCTTCTGGGCCAAGAGGGGGGGGTCCCTTCTGGGCCAGGAGAGGGGGGGGTCCCTTCTGAGCCAGGAGGGCGGGGGGGGTCCCTTCTGAGCCAGGAGGGCGGGGGGGGTCCCTTCCTGGGCCAGGAGGGCGGGGGGGGTCCCTTCCTGGGCCAGGAGGGCGGGGGGGTCCCTTCCTGGGCCAGGAGGGCGGGGGGGTCCCTTTCTGGGCCAGGAGGGCGGGGGGGCGGTCCCTTTCTGGGCCAGGAGGGCGGGGGGCGGTCCCTTTCTGGGCCAGGAGGGCAGGGGGCGGTCCCTTTCTGGGCCAGGAGGGCGGGGGGCGGTCCCTTTCTGGGCCAGGAGGGCGGGGGGCGGTCCCTTTCTGGGCCAGGAGGGCGGGGGGCGGTCCCTTTCTGGGCCAGGAGGGCGGGGGGCGGTCCCTTTCTGGGCCAGGAGGGCGGGGGGCGGTCCCTTTCTGGGCCAGGAGGGCGGGGGGCGGTCCCTTTCTGGGCCAAAAGGGGGGGTCTTTTCTGGGCCTAAAGGGGGGGTCTTTTCTGGGCCTAAAGGGGGGGTCTTTTCTGGGCCTAAAGGGGGGTCTTTTCTGGGCCTAAAGGGGGGGTCTTTTCTGGGCCTAAAGGGGGGGTCTTTTCTGGGCCTAAAGGGGGGGTCTTTTCTGGGCCTAAAGGGGGGGTCTTTTCTGGGCCTAAAGGGGGGGTCTTTTCTGGGCCTAAAGGGGGGGTCTTTTCTGGGCCTAAAGGGGGGGTCTTTTCTGGGCCTAAAGGGGGGGTCTTTTCTGGGCCTAAAGGGGGGGTCTTTTCTGGGCCTAAAGGGGGGGTCTTTTCTGGGCCTAAAGGGGGGGTCTTTTCTGGGCCTAAAGGGGGGGTCTTTTCTGGGCCTAAAGGGGGGGTCTTTTCTGGGCCTAAAGGGGGGGTCTTTTCTGGGCCTAAAGGGGGGGTCTTTTCTGGGCCTAAAGGGGGGGTCTTTTCTGGGCCTAAAGGGGGGGTCTTTTCTGGGCCTAAAGGGGGGTCTTTTCTGGGCCAGGAGGGGGGGTCTTTTCTGGGCCAGGAGGGGGGGTCTTTTCTGGGCCAGGAGGGGGGGTCTTTTCTGGGCCAGGAGGGGGGGTCTTTTCTGGGCCAGGAGGGGGGGTCTTTTCTGGGCCAGGAGGGGGGGTCTTTTCTGGGCCAGGAGGGGGGGTCTTTTCTGGGCCAGGAGGGGGGGTCTTTTCTGGGCCAGGAGGGGGGGTCTTTTCTGGGCCAGGAGGGCGGGGGGGTCCCTTTCTGGGCCAGGAGGGCGGGGGGGTCCCTTTCTGGGCCAGGAGGGCGGGGGGGTCCCTTTCTGGGCCAGGAGGGCGGGGGGGGTCCCTTTCTGGGCCAGGAGGGCGGGGGGGTCCCTTTCTGGGCCAGGAGGGCGGGGGGGTCCCTTTCTGGGCCAGGAGGGCGGGGGGGTCCCTTTCTGGGCCAGGAGGGCGGGGGGGGTCCCTTTCTGGGCCAGGAGGGCGGGGGGGTCCCTTTCTGGGCCAGGAGGGCGGGGGGGGTCCCTTTCTGGGCCAGGAGGGCGGGGGGGTCCCTTTCTGGGCCAGGAGGGCGGGGGGGTCCCTTTCTGGGCCAGGAGGGCGGGGGGGGTCCCTTTCTGGGCCAGGAGGGCGGGGGGGGTCCCTTTCTGGGCCAGGAGGGCGGGGGGGGTCCCTTTCTGGGCCAGGAGGGCGGGGGGGGGTCCCTTTCTGGGCCAGGAGGGCGGGGGGGGTCCCTTTCTGGGCCAGGAGGGCGGGGGGGTCCCTTTCTGGGCCAGGAGGGCGGGGGGGGTCCCTTTCTGGGCCAGGAGGGCGGGGGGGTCCCTTTCTGGGCCAGGAGGGCGGGGGGGGCCCTTTCTGGGCCAGGAGGGCGGGGGGGGGCCCTTTCTGGGCCAGGAGGGCGGGGGGGGGCCCTTTCTGGGCCAGGAGGGCGGGGGGGGGCCCTTTCTGGGCCAGGAGGGCGGGGGGGGGCCCTTTCTGGGCCAGGAGGGCGGGGGGGGCCCTTTCTGGGCCAGGAGGGCGGGGGGGGCCCTTTCTGGGCCAGGAGGGCGGGGGGGGCCCTTTCTGGGCCAGGAGGGCGGGGGGGGGCCCTTTCTGGGCCAGGAGGGCGGGGGGGGGCCCTTTCTGGGCCAGGAGGGCGGGGGGGGCCCTTTCTGGGCCAGGAGGGCGGGGGGGGCCCTTTCTGGGCCAGGAGGGCGGGGGGGGGCCCTTTCTGGGCCAGGAGGGCGGGGGGGGCCCTTTCTGGGCCAGGAGGGCGGGGGGGGCCCTTTCTGGGCCAGGAGGGCGGGGGGGGCCCTTTCTGGGCCAGGAGGGCGGGGGGGGGCCCTTTCTGGGCCAGGAGGGCGGGGGGGGGCCCTTTCTGGGCCAGGAGGGCGGGGGGGGCCCTTTCTGGGCCAGGAGGGCGGGGGGGGCCCTTTCTGGGCCAGGAGGGCGGGGGGGGCCCTTTCTGGGCCAGGAGGGCGGGGGGGGGCCCTTTCTGGGCCAGGAGGGCGGGGGGGGCCCTTTCTGGGCCAGGAGGGCGGGGGGGGCCCTTTCTGGGCCAGGAGGGCGGGGGGGGGCCCTTTCTGGGCCAGGAGGGCGGGGGGGGGCCCTTTCTGGGCCAGGAGGGCGGGGGGGGGCCCTTTCTGGGCCAGGAGGGCGGGGGGGGCCCTTTCTGGGCCAGGAGGGCGGGGGGGGGCCCTTTCTGGGCCAGGAGGGCGGGGGGGGCCCTTTCTGGGCCAGGAGGGCGGGGGGGGGCCCTTTCTGGGCCAGGAGGGCGGGGGGGGCCCTTTCTGGGCCAGGAGGGCGGGGGGGGCCCTTTCTGGGCCAGGAGGGCGGGGGGGCCCTTTCTGGGCCAGGAGGGCGGGGGGGCCCTTTCTGGGCCAGGAGGGCGGGGGGGGCCCTTTCTGGGCCAGGAGGGCGGGGGGGGCCCTTCTGGGGGACAGCCTACAAATTTTATTGCGAGGATAACAGGAAATTGTTGGTGGTTAATGTCCATATAATTGTTTAGCTTGCATCTACTTGGTGCTGGAGTGAAACCTGGTTCTTTCATGGGATAAAAGCCAGGTCCTTCATGGGCCACAGCTTACATCTCTTCTTGTCAGGGTGAGGTGAAGAGGATGTTGGTGGTGGTCAACTGCCTCACAATGCTTTAGCTTGCATCATACTTGATGCTGAAGCATAATACTGGTTCCTACATAGGTAAGAAGCGGGGTCTTTTATGGGCCAGAAGTGGGGTCTACTATGGGCCAGAAGCAGGGTCCTTTATGGGCCAGTAGCGGGCTCCTCATGGGCCACAGCTTACATTTTTTATTGTTTGGGGAGGAGAAGAGGACATTGTTACTCACTAAGTGCCCCACAATGCTTTAGCTTGCATCATATTTGGTGCTGGGATGAAAACCTGGTTCTTTCATGGGACAGAAGCGGGGTCCTCTAAGGGCCAGAAGCGGGGTCCTCTAAGGGCCAGAAGCGGGGTCCTCTAAGGGCCAGAAGCGGGGTCCTCTAAGGGCCAGAAGCGGGGTCCTCTAAGGGCCAGGAGCGGGGTCCTCTAAGGGCCAGGAGCAGGGTCCTCTAAGGGCCAGGAGCGGGGTCCTCTAAGGGCCAGGAGCGGTGTCCTCTAAGGGCCAGGAGCGGGGTCCTCTAAGGGCCAGGAGCGGGGTCCTCTAAGGGCCAGGAGCGGGGTCCTCTAAGGGCCAGGAGCGGGGTCCTCTAAGGGCCAGGAGCGGGGTCCTCTAAGGGCCAGAAGTGGGGTCCTCTAAGGGCCAGAAGCGGGGTCCTTCATGGGGAACAGATTACATATTTTATTCTCAGGGTGAGGCAAAGAGGACGTTGTGGGTGGTTAACTGCCCCACAATGATTTAGCTTGCCTCATACTTGGTGCTGGAGCAAAAACGTGGTTCCTTCATAGGCTAGAAGAGGGGTCCTTTATGGACCAGAAACAGGGTCCCAAATGGCCGAGAAACATGGTTCGTCATGGGGCACAGCTTACATCTTTTATTGTGAGGATGAGGAGAACAGGACATTGTTGGTGGATAACTGCCCCACAATGGTTTAGCTTGCATCTACTTGGTGCTGGAGTACAACCTGGTTCTTTCATGGGCCAGAAGGGGGGTCCTTTCTGGGCCAAAAGGGGGGGTCCTTTCTGGGCCAAAAGGGGGGGTCCTTTTTGGGCCAAAAGGGGGGTCCTTTCTGGGCCAAAAGGGGGGGTCCTTTCTGGGCCAAAAGGGGGGGTCCTTTCTGGGCCAAAAGGGGGGTCCTTTCTGGGCCAAAAGGGGGGGTCCTTTCTGGGCCAAAAGGGGGGGTCCTTTCTGGGCCAAAAGGGGGGGTCCTTTCTGGGCCAAAAGGGGGGGTCCTTTCTGGGCCTAAAGGGGGTGCCCTTTCTGGGCCTAAAGGGGGTGCCCTTTCTGGGCCAGGAGGGGGGGTCTTTCTGGGCCAGGAGGGGGGGTCTTTCTGGGCCAGGAGGGGGGGTCTTTCTGGGCCAGGAGGGGGGGTCTTTCTGGGCCAGGAGGGGGGTCTTTCTGGGCCAGGAGGGGGGGTCTTTCTGGGCCAGGAGGGGGGTCTTTCTGGGCCAGGAGGGGGGGTCTTTCTGGGCCAGGAGGGGGGGTCCTTTCTGGGCCAGGAGGGGGGGTCCTTTCTGGGCCAGGAGGGGGGGTCCTTTCTGGGCCAGGAGGGGGGGTCCTTTCTGGGCCAGGAGGGGGGGGTCCTTTCTGGGCCAGGAGGGGGGGTCCTTTCTGGGCCAGGAGGGGGGGTCCTTTCTGGGCCAGGAGGGGGGGTCCTTTCTGGGCCAGGAGGGGGGGTCCTTTCTGGGCCAGGAGGGGGGGTCCTTTCTGGGCCAGAAGGGGGGGTCCTTTCTGGGCCAGAAGGGGGGGTCCTTTCTGGGCCAGAAGGGGGGGTCCTTTCTGGGCCAGAAGGGGGGGTCCTTTCTGGGCCAGAAGGGGGGTCCTCAAAGGGCCAGAAGCGGGGTCCTCTAAGGGCCAGAAGTGGGGTCCTCTAAGGGCCAGAAGCGGGGTCCTTCATGGGGAACAGATTACATACTTTATTCTCAGGGTGAGGCAAAGAGGACGTTGTGGGTGGTTAACTGCCCCACAATGATTTAGCTTGCCTCATACTTGGTGCTGGAGCAAAAACGTGGTTCCTTCATAGGCTAGAAGAGGGGTCCTTTATGGACCAGAAATGGGGTCCCAAATGGCCGAGAAACAGGGTTCTTCATGGGGCACAGCTTACATCTTTTATTGTGAGGATGAGGAGAACAGGACACTGTTGGTGGTTAACTGCCCCACAATTGTTTAGCTTGCATCTACTTGGTGCTGGAGTACAACCTGGTTCTTTCATGGGCCACAAGGTGGGTTCTTTCATGGGCCAGAAGGTGGGTTCTTTCATGGGCCAGAAGGGGGGTCCTTTCTGGGCCAAAAGGGGGGGGTCCTTTCTGGACCAAAAGGGGGGGTCCCTTCTGGGCCAAAAGGGGGGTCCCTTCTGGGCCAAAAGAGGGGTCCCTTCTGGGCCAAAAGGGGGGGTCCCTTCTGGGCCAAAAGGGGGGGTCCCTTCTGGGCCAAAAGGGGGGTCCCTTCTGGGCCAAAATGGGGGGTCCCTTCTGGGCCAAAAGGGGGGTCTTTCTGGGCCAGGAGGGGCGTCTTTCTGGGCCAGGAGGGGCGTCTTTCTGGGCCAGGAGGGGGGGTCTTTCTGGGCCAGGAGGGGGGGTCTTTCTGGGCCAGGAGGGGGGGTCTTTCTGGGCCAGAAGAGGGGGTCCGTTTCTGGGCCAGAAGGGGGGGTTCGTTTCTGGGCCAGAAGGGGGGGTTCGTTTCTGGGCCAGAAGGGGGGGTTCGTTTCTGGGCCAGAAGGGGGGGTTCGTTTCTGGGCCAGAAGGGGGGGTCCCTTCTGGGCCAGAAGGGGGGGTCCCTTCTGGGCCAGATGGGGGGGTCCCTTCTGGGCCAGATGGGGGGGTCCCTTCTGGGCCAGATGGGGGGGTCCCTTCTGGGCCAGATGGGGGGGTCCCTTCTGGGCCAGATGGGGGGGTCCCTTCTGGGCCAGATGGGGGGGTCCCTTCTGGGCCAGATGGGGGCGTCCCTTCTGGGCCACATGGGGGCGTCCCTTCTGGGCCAGATGGGGGGGGTCCCTTCTGGGCCAGATGGGGGGTCCGTTCTGGGCCAGATGGGGGGTCCCTTCTGTGCCAGATGGGGGGGTCCTTTCTGGGCCAGAAGGGGGGGTCCTTTCTGGGCCAGAAGGGGGGGTCCTTTCTGGGCCAGAAGGGGGGGTCCTTTCTGGGCCAGAAGGGGGGGTCCTTTCTGGGCCAGAAGGGGGGGTCCTTCATGAGGCATAGCTTACATATTTTATTTTCAGGGTGAGGCGAAGAGGATAGTGTTGGTGGCTAAGTGCCCCACAATGGTTTAGCTTGCATCATACTTGCTGCTATGGCAAAAACCGGGGTCCTTTACTTGCCAGAAGCGGCGTCCTTTACGGGCCAGAAGCGGCGTCCTTTACGGGCCAGAAGCGGCGTCCTTTACGGGCCAGAAGCGGCGTCCTTTACGGGCCAGAAGCGGGGTCCTTTACGGGCCAGAAGCGGGGTCCTTTACGGGCCAGAAGCGGGGTCCTTTACGGGCCAGAAGCGGGGTCCTTTATGGGCCAGAAGCGGGGTCCTTTATGGGCCAGAAGCGGGGTTCTTTACGGGCCAGAAGCGGGGTCCTTTACGGGCCAGAAATGGGGTCTGTCATGGGGAACAGATTACATCTTTTATTGTCTGGAAGAGGCAAAGAGGACGTTGTGGGTGGTTAACTGCCCAAAATGGTTTAGCTTGCATCATACTTGGTGCTGGGGCAAAGAGCTGGGTCCTTTATGGGCCAGAGGCGGGGTCCTTTATGGGCCAGAGGCGGGGTCCTTTATGGGCCAGAGGCGGGGTCCTTTATGGGCCAGAGGCGGGGTCCTTTATGGGCCAGAGGCGGGGTCCTTTATGGGCCAGAGGCGGGGTCCTTTATCGCCAGCATCCGGGTCCTTTATGGGCCAGCATCCGGGTCCTTTATGGGCCAGCATCCGGGTCCTTTATGGGCCAGCATCCGGGTCCTTATGGGCCAGCATCCGGGTCCTTTATGGGCCAGTATCCGGGTCCTTTATGGGCCACAGATTACATCTTTTCTTGTCAGGGCGAGGGAAAGAGGACGTTGTTGTTTGCTGACTGCCCCACAATGGTTTAGCTTGGATCATACTTGGTGCTTCGGCAAAAACCTGGTTCCTTTGCGGGCCAGAAGCGGGGTCCTTTACGGGCCAGAAGCGGGGTCCTTTACGAGCCAGAAGCGGGGTCCTTTACGGGACAGAAGCGGGGTCGTTTACGGGCCAGAAGCGGGGTCCTTTACGGGCCAGAAGCGGGGTCCTTTACGGGCCAGAAGCGGGGTCCTTTACGGGCCAGGAGCGGGGTCCTTTACGGGCCAGGAGCGGGGTCCTTTACGGGCCAGGAGCGGGGTCCTTTACGGGCCAGGAGCGGGGTCCTTTATGGGCCAGGAGCGGGGTCCTTTACGGGCCAGGAGCGGGGTCCTTTACGGGCCAGGAGCGGGGTCCTTTACGGGCCAGGAGCGGGGTCCTTTTCGGGCCAGGAGCGGGGTCCTTTATGGGCCAGGAGCGGGGTCCTTTATGGGCCAGGAGCAGGGTCATTCATGGGGCACAGCTTACATCTTTTCTTGTCAGGGCGAGGCAAAGAGGACGTTGTTGGTTGCTGACTGCCCCACAATTGTTTAGCTTGCATCATACTTGGTGCTGCGGCAAAACCCTGGTTCCTTTATGGGCCAGAAGCCGGGTCATTTATGTGCAGGAAGCGGCGTATTTCATGGGAAACAGATTACATCTTTTATTGTTAGGGTGAGGCAAAGAGGATGTTGTGGGTGGTTAACTGCCCTGGACAACAAGACATTGTTGATGGTTAACTGCCCCACAATGTTTTAGCTTGCATCATACTTGGTGCTGGGGCAAAGACCTGGTTCCTTCATGGGCCAGAGGCGGGGTCCTTCATGGGCCAGAGGCGGGGTCCTTCATGGACCAGAGGCGGGGTCCTTCATGGACCAGAGGCGGGGTCCTTCATGGGCCAGAGGCGGGGTCCTTCATGGGGCACCGCTTACATCTGTTATTGACAGGGTGAGGCAAAGAGGATACTGTTGGTGGCTAAAGTGCCCCACAGTGCTTTAGCTCTCATAATACTTGGTTCTGGGGGTGATGATCTGGTTTCTTCATGTGTCAGAAACTGTTTCCTTCATGGGGCAAAGCGTACATAGTTTTTTGGGAGAGTGAGGAAAAGGTGATGTTGTTGGTGGCTAACTGTCCCACAATGCTTTAGCTTGCATCATACTTGGTGCTGGGGCAAAGACCTGGTTCCTTTATGGGCCAGAAGCAGGGTGCTTTATGGGCCAGAAGTGGAATCCTTCATGGGGCAAAAGCAGGGTTCTTCATTGGGCGCAGCTTAAATATTTTATTGTCAGGGTGAGGAAAAGAGGATGTTGTTGGTGGCTGTCCCACAATGCTTTAGCTTGCATCATACTGGGTGCTGGAGCATAAAGCTGCTTCCTCCATAGTCTAGAAGCGGGGTCCTTCAAGAGCCACAGTTTACATCTTTTATTGTCAGAGTGAGGCAAAGAGGATGTTGTGTGTGGATAACTGTCCCACAATGGTTTAGCTTGCATCATACTTGGTGCTGGGGCAAAAACCTGCTTCCTTCATAGGCCAGTAGCGGGGTCCTTTATGGGCCAGAAGCATGTTTCTTTATGGGCCAGAAGGGTGTTTCTTTATGGGCCAGTAGCCGTGCCCTTTATGGGCCAGTAGCCGTGCCCTTTATGGGCCAGTAGCCGTGCCCTTTATGGGCCAGTAGCCGTGCCCTTTATGGGCCAGTAGCCGTGCCCTTTATGGGCCAGTAGCCGTGCCCTTTATGGGCCAGTAGCCGTGCCCGTTATGGGCCAGAAGCGGGGTCCGTTATGGGCCAGAAGCGGGGTCCGTTATGGGCCAGAAGCGGGGTCCGTTATGGGCCAGAAGCGGGGTCCGTTATGGGCCAGAAGCGGGGTCCGTTATGGGCCAGAAGCCGGGTCCTTAATGGGGAACAGATTACATATTTTATTGTCAGGATGAGGCAAAGAGGACATTGTGGGTGTTTAACTGCCCCACAATGGTTTTGCTTGCATCGTAACTGGTGCTGGAGCAAAAACGTGGTTCCTTCGTAGGCCAGAAGCAGTGTCCTCTATGTGCCAGAAGCGGGGTCCTTTGTGGGCCACAGCTTACATCTTTTCTTGTAAGGGCAAGACAAAGAGGACGTTGTTGGTTACTAACTACCCCACAATGGTTTAGCTTGCATCATACTTGGTGCTGCGGCAAAAACCTGGTTCCTTTATGGGTCAGACGTGGCATCCTACATGGGGCAAAAGCGGGCTCCTTCATGGGGCACAGCTTACATAATTTATTTTCAAGGTGAAGTAAAGAGGATGTTGTGGGTGAATAACTTCCCCACAATTTTTTAGATTGCATCATACTTGGTGCTGGGGCAAAAACCTGCTTCCTTCATAGGCCAGAAGCGGGGTCCTTTATGTGCCAGAAGCGGGGTCCTTTATGGGGCACAGCTTACATCTTTTATTGTCAGAGTGAGGCAAAGCGGATATTGTTGGTGTTAACTGCCCCACAATTGTTTAGCTTGCATCTACTTGGTGCTGGAGCATAAACCTGGTTCTTTTATGGGCCAGAAGCGAGGTCCTCTATGGGCCAGAAGTGGCATCCTTCATGGAGCAAAAGCAGGGTTCTTCATTGGGCACAGCTTAAATTTTTTATTGTCAGGCTGAGGGAAAGAGGATGCTGTGGGTGGATAACTGCCCCACAATGTTTTAGCTTGCATCATACCTGGTGCTGGGGCAAAAACCTGCTTCCTTAATAGGCGAGAAGTGGGGTCCTTTATGGGCCACTAGCTGTGTCCTTTATGGGCCACTAGCCATGTCCTTTATGGGCCACTAGCCGTGTCCTTTATGGGCCACTAGCCGTGTCCTTTATGGGCCACTAGCCGTGTCCTTTATGGGCCAGAAGCGGGGTCCTTCATGGGCCAAAGCGCACATAGTTTCTTGGGAGGGTGAGGCAAAGAGGATGTTGTTGGTTGCTAACTGCCCCACAATGCTTTAGCTTGCATCATACTTGGTGCTGCGGCAAAAATCTGGTTCCTTTATGGGCCAGAAGTGGCATCCGTCATGGGGCAAAAGCGGGGTCCTTCATGGGCCACAGCTTACATATTTTATTCTCAGGGTGAGGCAAAGAGGATGTTGTGGGTGGATAACTGTCCCACAATGGTTTAGCTTGCATCATACTTGGTGCTGGGGCAAAAACCTGCTTCCTTCATAGGCCAGTAGCGGGGTCCTTTATGGGCCAGAAGCATGTTTCTTTATGGGCCAGAAGGGTGTTTCTTTATGGGCCAGAAGGGTGTTTCTTTATGGGCCAGAAGCGGGGTCCGTTATGGGCCAGAAGCGGGGTCCGTTATGGGCCAGAAGCGGGGTCCGTTATGTGGCCCAGCTTACATCTTTTATTGTCAGGGTGAGGCAAAGAGGATACTGTTGGTGGCTAAGTGCCCCACCGTGCTTTAGCTCGCATCATACTTGGTTCTGGGGGTGATGATCTGGTTTCTTCATGGGCCAGAAGCTGTTTCCTTCATGGGCCAGAAGCTGTTTCCTTCATGGGCCAAAGCGTGCATAGTTTCTTGGGAGGGTGAGGAAAAGAGGACGTTGTTGGTGGGTAACTGCCCCACAGTGAGTTAGCTTGCATCATACTTGGTGCTGGAGCGTAAACCTGGTTCCTTCATAGGCCAGAAGCTGGGTCCTTTATGGGCCAGAGGCAGGGTCCTTCATGGGCCACAGCTTACATCTTTTCTTGTCAGGACAAGGAAAGAGGACATTGTTGGTTGCTAACTGCCCCGCAATGGTTTAGCTTGCATCACATTTGGTGCTGCGGCAAAAACCTGATTCCTTAATGGGCCAGAAGCCGGGTCCTTTATTGGCCAGAAGTGGGGTCCTTTATGGGCCAGAAGCGGGGTCCTTTATGAGCTAGAACCAGGGTCCTTCACGGGGAACAGATTACATCTTTTATTGTCAGGGTGAGGCAAAGAGGACGTTGTGGGTGGTTAACTGCCCCACAATGGTTTCGCTTCCATCGTACCTGCTGCTGGAGCGAAAACGTGGTTCCTTCGTAGGCCAGAAGCAGGGTCCTCTATGTGCAAGAAGCGGGTTCCTTTGTGGGCAACAGCTTACATCTTTTCTTGTCAGGACAAGGCAAAGAGGACGGTGTTGGTTACTAACTGCCCCACAATGGTTTAGCTTGCATCATACTTGGTGCTGCGGCAAAAACCTGCTTCCTTCATTGTCCAGAAGTGGGGTCATTTATAGATCAGAAGCGGGGTTCTTTATGGGTCAGAAGCGGGGTCGTTTATGGGTCAGAAGCGGGGTCGTTTATGGGCCAGATGCGGGATCCTTTATGGCCAGAAGCAGGGTCCTTTAGGGGCACAGCTTACATCTTTTATTGTGAGGATGAGGAGAACAGGACATTGTTGGTGGTTAACTGCCCTACAATTGTTTACCTTGCATCTACTTGATGCTGGAGTGCAAACTGGTTCTTTCATGGGCCAGAAGGTGGGTCCTTTATGGGTCAGTAGCAAGTTCCTTTATGGGCCAGTAGACGGGTCCTTTATGGGCCTGAAGCGGGTTCCTTTATGGGCCAGAAGCTGGGTCCTTCATGGGGCACAGCTTACATCTTTTATTGTCAGAGTGACGCAAAGAGGATATTGTTGGTGTTAACTGCCCAACAACTGTTTAGCTTGCTTCTACTTGGTGCTGGAGCGTAAACCTGGTTCCTTTATGGGCCAGAAGTGGAATCCTTCATGGGGCAAAAGCAGGGTTCTTCATTGGGCACAGCTTAAATATTTTATTGTCAGGGTGAGGCAACGAGGATGTTTTGGGTGGATAACTGCCCCACAATGTTTTAGCTTGCATCATACTTGGTGCTTGGGCAAAAACCTGCTTCCTTCATAGGTGAGAAGTGGGGTCCTTTATGGGGCACAGCTTACATCTTTTATTGTGAGGATGAGGAGAACAGGACATTGTTGGTGGTTAACTGCCCCACAATGGTTTAGTTTGCATCATACTTGGTGCTGGGGCAGAGACCTGGTTCCTTCATGGACCAGAGGCAGGGTCCTTCATGGGCCAGAGGCGGGGTCCTTCATGGGCCAGAGGCGGGGTCCTTCATGGGGCACCACTCACATTTTTTATTGTCAGGGTGAGGCAAAAAGGACGTTGTGGGTGGTTAACTGCCCCACAATTGTTTAGCTTGCATCTACTTGGTGCTGGAGTGCAACCTGGTTCCTTTATGGGCCAGTAGCCGGGTCCTTTATGGGCCAGTAGCCGGGTCCTTTATGGGCCAAACGGGGGGTCCTTTATGGGCCAAACGGGGGGTCCTTTATGGGCCAAACGGGGGGTCTTTATGGGCCAAACGGGGGGTCTTTATGGGCCAAACGGGGGGTCTTTATGGGCCAAAGGGGGGGTCTTTATGGGCCAAAAGGGGGGTCCTTTATGGGCCAAAAGGGGGGTCCTTTATGGGCCAGAAGCCGGGTCCTTTATGGGCCAGAAGCCGGGTCCTTTATGGGCCAGAAGCCGGGTCCTTTATGGGCCAGAAGCCGGGTCCTTCATGGGCCCAGCTTACATCTTTTATTGTCAGGGTGAGGCAAAGAGGATACTGTTGGTGGCTAAGTGCCCCACAGTGCTTTAGCTCGCATCATACTTGTTTCTGGGGATGATGATCTGGTTCCTTCATGGGCCAGAAGCTGTTTCCATCATGGGCCAAAGCGTATATAGTTTCTTGGGAGGGTGAGGAAAAGAGGACATTGTTGGTGGCTAACTGCCCCACAATGGTTTAGCTTGCATCATATTTGGTGCTGGAGCATAAACCTGGTTCCTTCAAAGGCCAAATGCGGGGTCCTTCATGGGCCAGATGCGGGGTCCTTCATGGGCCAGAAGCGGGGTCCTTCATGGGCCAGAAGCGGGGTCCTTCATGGGCCAGAAGCGGGGTCCTTCATGGGCCTTAAGCATGTTTCTTTATGGGCCAGAAGCATGTTTCTTTATGGGCCACTAGCCGGGTCCTTTGTGGGCCACTAGCCGGGTCCTTTGTGGGCCACTAGCCGGGTCCTTTGTGGGCGGTAGGCGGGTCCTTTGTGGGCCAGTAGCCGGGTCCTTTGTGGGCCAGAGGCGGGGTCTTTTGTGGGCCAGGGGCGGGGTCGTTTGTGGGCCAGGGGCGGGGTCGTTTGTGGGCCAGGGGCGGGGTCGTTTGTGGGCCAGGGGCGGGGTCGTTTGTGGGCCAGGGGCGGGGTCGTTTGTGGGCCAGCCGTGGGGTCGTTTGTGGGCCAGCCGTGGGGTCGTTTGTGGGCCAGCCGTGGGGTTGTTTGTGGGCCAGGGGCGGGGTCGTTTGTGGGCCAGGGGCGGGGTCGTTTGTGGGCCAGGGGCGGGGTCGTTTGTGGGCCAGAAGCCGGGTCATTTGTGGGCCAGAAGCCGGGTCGTTTGTGGGCCAGAAGCCGGGTCGTTTGTGGGCCAGAAGCCGGGTCCTTTGTGGGCCAGAAGCCGGGTCCTTCATGGGCCCAGCTTACATCTTTTATTGTCAGGGTGAGGCAAAGAGGATACTGTTGGTGGCTAAGTGCCCCACAGTGCTTTAGCTCGCATCATACTTGTTTCTGGGGGTGATGATCTGGTTCCTTCATGGGCCAGAAGCTGTTTCCATCATGGGCGAAAGCGTATATAGTTTCTTGTGAGGGTGAGGAAAAGAGGACATTGTTGGTGGCTAACTGCCCCACAATGGTTTAGCTTGCATCATATTTGGTGCTGGAGCGTAAACCTGGTTCCTTCAAAGGCCAGAAGCGGGGTCCTTCATGGGCCAGAAGCGGGGTCCTTCATGGGCCAGAAGCGGGGTCCTTACTGGGCCAGAAGCAGGGTCCTTACTGGGCCAGAAGCGGGGTCCTTCATGGGCCAGATGCGGGGTCCTTCATGGGCCAGAAGCGGGGTCCTTCATGGGCCAGAAGCGGGGTCCTTCATGGGCCAGAAGTGGGGTCCTTCATGGGCCAGAAGCGGGGTCCTTCATGGGCCAGAAGCGGGGTCCTTCATGGGCCAGAAGCGGGGTCCTTCATGGGCCAGAAGCGGGGTCCTTTATGGGCCTTAAGCATGTTTCTTTATGGGCCACTAGCCGGGTCCTTTGTGGGCCACTAGCCGGGTCCTTTGTGGGCCACTAGCCGGGTCCTTTGTGGGCCACTAGCCAGGTCCTTTGTGGGCCAGGGGCGGGGGGTCCTTTGTGGGCCAGGGGCGGGGGGTCCTTTGTGGGCCAGGGGCGGGGGGTCCTTTGTGGGCCAGGGGCGGGGGGTCCTTTGTGGGCCAGGGGCGGGGGGTCCTTTGTGGGCCAGGGGCGGGGGGTCGTTTGTGGGCCAGGGGCGGGGGGTCGTTTGTGGGCCAGGGGCGGGGGGTCGTTTGTGGGCCAGGGGCGGGGGGTCGTTTGTGGGCCAGGGGCGGGGGGTCGTTTGTGGGCCAGGGGCGGGGGGTCGTTTGTGGGCCAGGGGCGGGGGGTCGTTTGTGGGCCAGGGGCGGGGGGTCGTTTGTGGGCCAGGGGCGGGGGGTCGTTTGTGGGCCAGGGGCGGGGGGTCGTTTGTGGGCCAGGGGCGGGGGGTCGTTTGTGGGCCAGGGGCGGGGGGTCGTTTGTGGGCCAGGGGCGGGGGGTCGTTTGTGGGCCAGGGGCGGGGGGTCGTTTGTGGGCCAGGGGCGGGGGGTCGTTTGTGGGCCAGGGGCGGGGGGTCGTTTGTGGGCCAGGGGCGGGGGGTCGTTTGTGGGCCAGGGGCGGGGGGTCGTTTGTGGGCCAGGGGCGGGGGGTCGTTTGTGGGCCAGGGGCGGGGGGTCGTTTGTGGGCCAGGGGCGGGGGGTCGTTTGTGGGCCAGGGGCGGGGGGTCGTTTGTGGGCCAGGGGCGGGGGGTCGTTTGTGGGCCAGGGGCGGGGGGTCGTTTGTGGGCCAGGGGCGGGGGGTCGTTTGTGGGCCAGGGGCGGGGGGTCGTTTGTGGGCCAGGGGCCGGGGGTCATTTGTGGGCCAGGGGCCGGGGGTCGTTTGTGGGCCAGGGGCCGGGGGTCGTTTGTGGGCCAGGGGCCGGGGGTCCTTTGTGGGCCAGGGGCCGGGGGTCCTTTGTGGGCCAGGGGCGGGGGGTCGTTTGTGGGCCAGGGGCGGGGGGTCGTTTGTGGGCCAGGGGCGGGGGGTCGTTTGTGGGCCAGGGGCGGGGGGTCGTTTGTGGGCCAGGGGCGGGGGGTCGTTTGTGGGCCAGGGGCGGGGGGTCGTTTGTGGGCCAGGGGCGGGGGGTCGTTTGTGGGCCAGGGGCGGGGGGTCGTTTGTGGGCCAGGGGCGGGGGGTCGTTTGTGGGCCAGGGGCGGGGGGTCGTTTGTGGGCCAGGGGCGGGGGGTCCTTTGTGGGCCAGGGGCGGGGGGTCCTTTGTGGGCCAGGGGCGGGGGGTCCTTTGTGGGACAAAAGGGGGGTCATCATACTTGGTGCTGTGGCAAAAACCTGATTCCTTCATGGGCCAGAAGTGGCATCCTTCATGGGGCAAAACTTACATATTTTATTCTCAGGGTGAGGCAAAGTGGATGTTGTGTGTGGATAACTGTCCCACAATGGTTTAGCTTGCATCATACTTGGTGCTGCGGCAAAAACCTGCTTCCTTCATAGGCCAGTAGTGGGGTCCTTTATGGGCCAGTAGCAGGGTCCTTTATGGGCCTTAAGCATGTTTCTTTATTGGCCAGAAGCATGTTTCTTTATGGGCCAGTAGCGGGGTCCTTTATGGGCCAGTAGCGGGGTCCTTTATGGGCCAGTAGCGGGGTCCTTTATGGGCCAGTAGCGGGGTCCTTTATGGGCCAGTAGCGGGGTCCTTTATGGGCCAGTAGCGGGGTCCTTTATGGGCCAGAAGCGGGGTCCTTTATGGGGCACAACTTACATCTTTTATTGTGAGGATGAGGAGAATAGGACATTGTTGGTGGTTAACTGCCCTACAATTGTTTAGCTTGCATCTACTTGGTGCTGGAGTACAAACTGGTTCTTTCATGGGCCAGAAAGTGGGTCCTTTATGGGCCAGTAGCAAGTTCCTTTATGGGCCAGTAGCCGGGTACTTTATGGGCCAGAAGTGGGTTCCTTTATGGGCCAGAAGCTGGGTCCTTCATGGGGTACAGCTTACATCTTTTATTGTCAGAGTGAGGCAAAGAGGATATTGTTGGTGTTAACTGCCACACAATTGTTTAGCTTGCATCTACTTGGTGCTGGAGCGTAAACCTGGTTCCTTTATGGGCCAGAAGTGGGGTCCTTTATGGGCCGGAAGTGGCATCCTTCATGGGGCAAAAGTGGGGTTCTTCATTGGGCACAGCTTTAATATTTTATTGTCAGGGTGAGGCAACGAGGATGTTTTGGGTGGATAACTGCCCCACAATGTTTTAGCATGCATCATACTTGGTGCTGAGGCAAAAACCTGCTTCCTTCATAGGCGAGAAGTGGGGTCCTTCATGGGCCAGAAGTGGGGTCCTTTATGGGGCACAGCTTACATCTTTTATTGTGAGGATGAGAACAGGACATTGTTGGTGGTTAACTGCCCCACAATGGTTTAGCTTGCATCATACTTGGTGCTGTGGCAAAAACCTGATTCCTTTATTGGCCAGAAGCCGGGTCCTTTATGGGCCAGAAGCCGGGTCCTTTATGGGCCAGAAGCCGGGCCCTTTATGGGCCAGAAGCCGGGCCTTTATGGGCCAGAAGCCGGGTCCTTTATGGGCCAGAAGCCGGGTCCTTTATGGGCCAGAAGCCGGGTCCTTCATGGGGAACTGATTACATCTTTTATTGTCAGGGTGAGTAAAAGAGGACATTGTGGGTGGTTAACTGCCCCACAATGGTTTCGTTTGCATCATACCTGGTACTGGAATGTAAACCTGGCTCCTTTATGGGCCAGAAGTGGCATCCTTCATGGGGCGAAAGCGGGGTTCTTAATTGGGCACAGCTTAAATGTTTTATTGTCAGGGTGAGGCAAAGAGGATGTTGTGGGTGGATAACTGCCCCACAATGTTTTAGCTTGCATCATACTTGGTGCTTGGGCAAAAACCTGCTTTCTTCATAGGTGAGAAGTGGGGTCCTTTATGGGGCACAGCTTACATCTTTTATTGTGAGGATGAGGAGAACAGGACATTGTTGGTGGTTAACTGCCCTACAATTGTTTAGCTTGCATCTACTTGGTGCTGGAGTGCAACCTGGTTCCTTCATTGGCCAGAAGTGGGGTCCTTCATGGGCCACAGTTTACATCTTTTCTTGTCAGGGCAAGGCATAGAGGACATTGTTGGTTGCTAACTGCCCCACAATGGTTTAGCTTGCATCATACTTGGTGCTGCGGCAAAAAACTGGTTCCTTCATGGGCCAGACGCAGGGTCCTTCATGGGCCAGTCGCAGGGTCCTTCATGGGCCACAGCTTACATCTTTTATTGTCTGGGGGAGGTAATACATCATCCGGAGGTAAGGTGTGAGTGGGCCGATCTTTACTGGCCAGACAGTGTACATATGTCTGACCTTGGTAACAATCTATTTCTTTCTGATCTGCAGAGTGCCCTGCATGAATTAATTTGGCGCAGGTGGGGGAATAGGGACTAAGCAGTGGCTTTTCTGTGGCAGATTGTGGTGGGTTTTAACAAGGAAGGGTTTGGTGAGCACCTTAGGCACCCTTTAAGGTGATTGGTGGGTTCCCAGGTCTGCCTTCCAGGTTGTGCAGCCTGTTGGCAGGATAAAGCTCACCTTTGGGGCTAACCTGTACCACCCACTCAGAGGTTATGTGGCCCTGAGGGGGGGTGGATCAGGAAGGCCTCCTTAACCACCCTACGGGGATGGGCCCGGGAAGAAGGGATTAGGTTTGGCTCACCCCCCTTTTCTTATGGCTGGATGCCTTTGCCCAATGGGTGTGAGATAAGTTCCACAATGGCTCTGCAGACCATTCTACCATGTAATTAAGCATGTAATTGACTTTATTCAATAAACGTGGCCCTTGATTTATGTTATGAGACAGGGCCTTGGAGCCTGTTAAAAACTACAGTTCCCACCCCACACCCCTTCTTATGTGGCTCATCATGCAATCCAGAGGTATTGTGTGAAGGAAGAACAAGGGCAGATTTAAGAAACAAAAATTAATCAAAAGCTACGGCATAAATGTTCTTCATAAATGTTATCTTTTTCTTTGGCAGATTTTCCTCACTCACAGTGAATCTTCCATTGTTCTAAGTAGCCTTAGTTTTCTCAGGTTCAGAGAGAGAAATGCACACTCACACAAAATCAGCAGATTCCCAAACCCCTCTTTTGCAGGAGGGGAAGAGAGGAAAAATTCTTTTAAAACCGAGGCTTGAGTTTAGTGAAAGAAGAAGAAGAAGGGTGGGCAAGAGAGTTCTGGGCTCCAACACGTGTACTCCGCTCTCAAGGAATGTGGGGACAGAACCGGGGAGAGACTCTGGGTCTCAGTGCAAAATCTTGAGTCCAGGAGATTCCTTCCTGGTTTCGGATCAGAGCTCTTCCACATAGATTCGGCTGTATTCGACTGCCCACTCTGGGCATAGGATATGTAATCTCTCCTACCTGTCATTCTTTATAGTAATAGGGTTCTTTGATCTTTTTAGTTTAATGTTATGAATGGGTTAGGATATCAATGATTAATGCTGCCACGCAATTCTGTAATGCTATTCTATTCTTTCTCTCAATAAAATCAAGCTTTGCTTTATTTTGGTTTGGACCTGCATTTCTTGGGTTAAATATATATATGTGCACCATTTAGACACATTTCAGGGCTAAGCGCTTTTTTTATCCCTAGCAAAAGATCCCCTCCTCTCAAGGAGGTGTGTTTCATGGGACATAGAGGTGGCAAGTTCACACACTCAGGTTCCCAAGAGCACATGTTGTAACAATCTGGTGGAGAATCAGGCGGGCAGCAAGGGTTGCAGGAAATAAAGTAACATGTGAACAGTCCTGCAATCCAGCGAAACAGGTAGCCAAGTTCTGAATGTGTCTAGAATGAGTGTGATTTCCTTTTCCTTTGTTACTATGTTTTGCTGTCTCTTGTTTTAAAATAAGTGGGGAAATGTATTTTCAATGCTTTGGTAAAATTTAGACGTTAAGGTATATAAATTCCCTGGCACATGGTTATCTTCCTCCCCTTCTGTCCCTGGCAACAAAGCTTTGGCACATGGTGGTTGTGATTGTGGCACAGCGATTAGCCAAAGTTGATACTGGAGAGAAGGTTAACCCACTGGTAGCCAGAAGCTACTAAGGGGGTTCCCTAAACTGGGTCCCATCCATTTTGAAAGCCCTTGATAACATTTGTGTCTCCCTCCCCTTCCCCAACGTCCTGGGGAATGAAGCCTTGCAAGTATTTTGAGCCGGTGGGGCTAGGTACTTGGAAAAGGTGGAAACAGGATTTGCACAGAGAATGTTCAGTGCTCTGGCTGGCAGAGACTCCTAACTGGTTCCTGTCCCTTTAGATACCCCCACCTCTGTTTTTTCCTTTTGAGAGTCAATTTGGGAGAAAAGGCGGGTCAGAGGAGACATGATAGAAGTGTATAAAATTATGCATGGCATTGAGAAAGTGGATAGAGAAAAGTTCTTCTCCCTCTCTCATAATACTAGAACTCGTGGACATTCAAAGAAGCTGAATGTTGGAAGATTCAGGACAGACAAAAGGAAGTACTTCTTTACTCAACGCATAGTTAAACTATGGAATTTGCTCCCACAAGATGCAGTAATGGCCACCAGCTTGGATGGCTTTAAAAGAAGATTAGACAAATTCATGGAGGACAGGGCTATCAATGGCTACTAGCCGTGATGGCTGTGTTGTGCCACCCTAGTCAGAGGCAGCATGCTTCTGAAAACCAGTTGCCGGAAGCCTCAGGAGGGGAGAGTGTTCTTGCACTCAGGTCCTGCTTGTGGGCTTCCCCCAGGCACCTGGTTGGCCACTGTGAGAACAGGATGCTGGATTAGATGGGCCACTGGCCTGATCCAGCAGGCTCTTCTTATGTTCTTATGTTCTTAAAAACTGGTGACAACAGCTTTACTCATGAGTGACTTGATCTGGGAATGTGGCATTTGAAGGTGACTCATACCTGAACTTATTTTGAGACTAGGCTTGGTTGTTTGTGTGTGCACTATTGTATTCTTTGCATTTGGCTTTTGGTGTTGGAGATTTCTAAGCTATGGCAAAAGTGGCAGCCACGGAGGGAACAAAATGCTTTATGAGTCCAGTAGAGTGCCTAGAGAAATGGTTGATTAAGAAAGGAAGGTGTGTATGGGATGATGATTGTTTTAAGACAGATGACCCTATGAAAACCATGACTGAGGCCTATGTGGGATATTGCAAAGAATACAGGCCTTCCAAATCAAAGAAAAGTGCTGGAGCAGCTTGGGAACATTATAATGCATGTCAGGATTTGTCAGATCTGTTAGAGGAAAAATGCAAGAAAAGTTAGGAGTCAAGGAGTAAGTTGGCACAGGCAGAGGAGGCATTTGATAAGGAAAGAGAGGTTTTAGCCAAAGAGCGAAGTAGTTTGATTGAGGCCTTTGATAATGAACGGGTAGATTTGAATGAAGGATGGAGAAATGATTGTGACAATTTTGGCTGTGAACGAATGAATATGGTAGCAGAAAAAATCATTCGGGCTTCTTCTTTAAGACAGATGGAGAGGGAGAGAGATGAAGCATTAGTCCAGGCTGAGATGGCTCGTAAGGAGTTGAAAAAGAAAGAGGATGAATGTACCAGGGCAAAATTAACTGCTGAACACCTAATGGTTAGAGCATGAGAGCAAAAGTTGAATGTTAGCCATGATGAGAGCAAAGCTCAACTTAAAGAACTGGAAAGACTGTTGCATGTCCAACAGGGGCTGGTGGCCACAGTTATGCATGTTTCGGGTGATGGGGATGAGGAATGGGGCCTTCCCCCCCTCCCAGAAGATGCTGTATCATCTGTTCCTTTAAATCCTGAATGGAAAAGTCACATGTACTTGCACCCATTATAATGAAAAATGTGGTAGAAACCACTGGGTTGGGGCCAGCTCGTAATAAAATTGTCCAAGAGATTGTACGTTGGTCCCCTCCCCAGGCAAAGGCAGTGGCTGATCGTTTGGATCCTTTGAATAAGGACATAGTTTTGACATGGTTAACTAGGGCAGATGAAATGTATTCTACTGCTGATGTTCAAGATTTAATGCAAGTGGCAAGATATTGTGCCACTGAGCAAGATGGAGCATCCATAGAGGCAAGGTTCAGAATGGGGAATGCAGGGCATGTGTATGACTGGATGAGAATTGTGATCAAGGCTCTGTTGCCTGGGATGAATGTGTTAAAGGCATATGTTATGGAGAGTCAAGGTGTAGGGGAAAGCCCATGTGAATTGGAAGAAATTCCTTGCACGTTTATCAGAGCATGTCAGACTTCGGGAAAATGGCCAGTATGAGTATATAACAGCGACTTTCTGGAAGCTGTGCACAATGGGGTTAAATGCTCAAATGAAGTTAGCAATAGGGAGAATGGATCTTGAAGGTGTTACTTGGCGGTAATTGAGTGTGGCTATTTCACAAGTCTCTGAGCTCCTTCAAGAGGTTGGAGGGGGGCAAAAAGCCACCACTGCACAGAAGAAGGTTCAGCTTGAGCAGATTCAAATTGTCACATATACCAATCAGGGGCCTCATTCATCTGTTGTACCCAATGCAAATCGGGGATCCCAGGGAAGAGGAAACTATTGCCCTTTCTTGGCCCCTGGGTCCAATCGGGGTAATTTTGCATCAAAGGGGGCAGAAAGAAGATCTGGGTTCAATAACTCCAGCAGCAATCACGGCAACTTTTGTCCCCCCCAACAAGGCCCTACTCAGACACGACAGGGGAATGAACAGGTGGATTTTGGGGATCCCTTCTGTAATCAGCTTTGGTCCATGCTTAGAAATTTGGGAGAAAATATGGATCAATTTCACAAGCAACCCACTGAAGTTTTGCTGAATGCTTTAAACAGGAGAGCACAGGCACAGGCTCCTGACATGGCCCCGTCCACCTCTGCTTCTGTTTCCCCTCCCACTGCTCCTATCCAGCTTCACTCAGAAGAGCAGAGGCAGGCCATACAAGATGTCCACAATCGAACCCAGGGCTGCCCAGTTCCTGCTGCTCCAGTCACAACTGTATCTATGTTAGCGTCAGCTTTGTGGGGCAGAATGAATGTGGAGGCCACCACTTGGGAACTGGGAACAGTGGCCAGAAAACCAGGCTTGGGTTTTTCAGATGAATCCAGTCTGCAAAAAACAGAGGTCTTTAGTGCAAATTCTGTAGCTACGGGGGGAGGCGATTCTCTCCTAGAACAGGGTGTCATGGATCACAGTGCAGAACCCTCTTTGGCACAAAAGGAAAAGTTTTCTTTAACCAAAGACGTTGAAAGTCCAGAAACAGCTGGAAACCAAAGGGCTCCTGTTACTGAGCAAAGTCCTGTTCATGTTCTTAAAGAGGAACATACAAAAACATCTTCTGAAATTGCAGGCCCTTATTTAAATGCTTCAGATTGCTTGAAAACACACAAGATGTGCCCACTACCATGGAAAGAAATACTCTTAAATGTTTCCTTTGGGTCTACTACACCACAGTATCTTGCTAATGAACATTCTTTTCCTAAGGAACAATCTCTTGCTGGCAAACAGCCTTTGGATCAAAACAAGACTCAAAGTATAGAGCTTCTAGCTTCAGGAAGAATCTATCCAGAATCTGAAGTTACTTTGAAAATTAATACAATTTGGCTTCCAAAACAGCAGCTGGTTTCTAATGCCATCTGCATGAGAATGGACAAGTTGCAAAACCCCAATTCCAACAAGGAGCTGCTTTCTTCATTGTCATGCTTTGTGTGTGCAAATTCCAACACTGATGCAAATGTGTTATTGCATGCAGTCCCTGACAGGTTGAGTAACAGGGAACCCAGAGCAATTGCTCTGCAAACAGGGTGTTCACCAGTGCAACTCCCTGACATGGTACAAATGGAAGCACAATTGTATTTGGAATGTTATATGCTGGTGCTACTGACTGTGCTTTGTTTTGCATCTGCAGCAAGAGAAATCCAAAAGAGGAAGATCCCACAAAAAAGATTTGGACACAAAAGCAGCAAAGGATCCTGTAAGCAAATCCAAATCTAAGAAATGGGAAGATGCGAGTGTGACCCATGGTAAGAAGCAGGGAAAGTGCATTCAGATGGTGTACAGACAAAGACATGGGGGTAAGACTTACAAACACACTGACAAAGATGCCTGTAATACTAAATATTTTCTTGGTGCCTCACTGAAGGTACAAGTTCTTGTAACTAAGGAGTGGAAGGACAAACCACCTGATGTGCTTTCTCCCTCCAGTCTTAGTTGTGTGCATGCATCCCAAATTCAGGACTTCATTGCCCAAGATGTAATATGGTATTCTTCAATGGGCACAGCTTGAATGGTGTTATATGCATTTTTTTCTTTCCCTGGGTTTTGCAATTGTTCAGTTAGTTGTTGTTTTTTTGAAGAAATTTGCTGTTTGTCTAAGCAAATGATTTAAAGAAGAAAGGATGGGAGGATGGGAGAAGGGAGTGCAGAGGTGGTCCTGGAAGTTTTAAGCTTCCCTAGAGCAGGTAAAAGCATAGTGACATAACCTTTAATAAAGGGTGGTATGTGGAAGGAACCCCAGTTCCCATTGGACGGGGTAGTTTTAAGATTGAAGCATACAGGATGTAGACAGAAGGTTTGAGAAATGTAGAAAACCCGTGAAAAGGTTAAATAGTCAGTGACTATTTGTGGTGGGTAAGGAATGTCTTGGGCAAATGAATGGATTGACTCATGGGAGGGGGAGGGAAAAGAATAATTTCTGTTTTATTTTCTTAAAGCACCAGAACATGCCCACTATCCTGTTGATGATATGGGGAATCTTAGGAGCACATCCAGCGTGGAAGGCAGGTGTCCTGGAAAATATTGACATTGAGCCCATCCCCACAAATGCTTGGATCTGTTATCAGGACACAGAGGTGGAGATGGCCTATCGATTTCCAGAGTTGCTAAGTAATGCTTCCAGGAGACAACAATTGGAAAAATATATCCTCCATCAGCTACCTGTCTCACAGAGTGCTTCTTGTGAGGAGTCACAATTAATTAAATGCACCAAGGGTCCCAGGAGTAGCAAGTTCATTTTTGCCATGATTCTTCTGTGGACACCAAGATTTCTTGCACCCCACAATTCGGTGAAATGTCCCAAGGTAGCGACATGATTCATGAAAACGTTTGCAACATTTTATGGATTTCTATGGTCACTTGGGGGAAGGGATCACCTTTGCACTTCCAGGTTTTTATGGCAAGTGCCAAGAAAAGAAGACCCACTGATGAACTGACTCTTGTCCTGATTTCATCAAAAGGGCAAGAATATCCCAGAACTATGACAAATTGGCAGAGGTTCAATGGACTTATGGACGTGACCAAGATACACACTGTCGGTTCTCCAGACTGGATAATGTCTATCCAGGAAAAGTACTGCCATTATGGACAATATCATATTCCTTTTAATTCAATAGGTTATGATCTTGTTGGATCTCACGTAATTAAATTGAACCACCCCCAGCAATTATTGATAAAACCAGAGACTGCACTTAAGGATGTGGTAGTCTCATTTGAGAAATTAAAAATTGCAAAGGAATTCCCTGTTTGTGCATCATATTTAGAGATGAGTAATAAGGGATGGGATAATTGGGTTAAATTATGGGAAGAGGAGAATGGGAAGAGAAATAAACATGATTTGTCAGGGTGGCTGGGTACTGGAGCTGCTTTTCTGGATGCTACCAATATTGAAATATTAGCCAACAAATTACATTATACCACTGAAGAAATAAGTAAGATGACAGAACCTATCAATAGGGCTCTGGAAAAGACTACTGAAACCCCTCAAATCATAGCAAGTTTACTTCCAATGTGGGAACAGAGAATGGAAAAAGATTATCATGACATGATAAATGCCATGCAGTCCTTACAACAGACTATTTCCTTGGCCATTATATGCACCCAAATGCAGAACTGGGCCCATACAATGGCTTTGGAACTTATTCACATGGCAGATAGTGGGTTTATACCCAGGGAAATTAGGTCCCTAATTCGACATCAAGTGTCCAAGGGAGAAAGAAAATTGGAAGACTGGTGGAGCCTTGTCAATGCCACATATGATAAGCAAAATCATGCATTAAGATTGTCTATTGTAATGGTAGAAGCGTCTGAAATCATTACTGTATATCCTATAATTCCATTGGGAATCACTGTAGATCAAGATTTAGTTCTTTATGCCCAGGAAGTTCACCAGTGGGCCATAATTAAGCATGCAAGATGGGTAACCATTAATGTGAAAGGTTGTCAACATCATAAGAAGTTAGAATTTGTTTGTGAAGATGATAGTTTGGAATCCCATCAAGATTGCTTTTCTCTCAGAATGATTAATGTATTGCATTGCTCTTTCATGCTAAGAAATGAATCAAGTTCAACCATTGTATATTCTGGACATGGGTGTGTGTGCCTTAGAACGTTTTGTGATTATGCTGTTCTTGATAAGTATTATATACAACCTATGCTAAGATACGTCAATATATGCTTTTGTGGTATTGAGGAAATAGTAGGATGTGATTTTTCATTTAAAGTCCCTGTATGGACCATCCAGAGAATATTAGTTAATCCAGATTTGTTTCAATACCTCAAACCCATTGTATTAGGGTAGGGCCTAGCTGATCTCCAGAAGTTACTTTCTCATCCTCTGTTACAGAAATAATTAGAAGCAGTTAAACAAATGGGAGAGCAAGCTACACTCCAGATAAAACACGAGCGCCATACAATTACCAATATAGCAGCCAAGATCAAACAGATAGGGGTACATAAATGGTGGGATTCCCTGTTTGGCTGGAGAGGACGTGCCAAAGGAGGTTTAAACCTTTTAATGCACCCCATTGCGGTGATTCTAATATGTCAAGTTTTTTTGGTCTTCGTCTTAATAGCCCTTGTAACATGGATCCGATCTCAAATGACACAGATATACCAGAGGGAATGCCGCCCCCCACTGCTGCTTGTGCCCCCCACTGTCCCCACAGCACGTTCTCCTGCCCCCGCTGCCCCACCTCTTGTTCCCCCACTGCCGCACCTCCTGCTGCCCCCACCCCACTTCTCGTTTGCCCCCTGCTGCTGACACCACACCCCCCACCACCCCCCAGCACCCCCGCTGCCCCCCAGCACCCCCGCTGCCCCCCAGCACCCTCACTGCCCCCCAGCACTCCCCACCACCCCCCAGCACTCCCCACCACCCCCCCGCCACCCCGCCACCCCCCAGCCCCCCCGCCACCCCCCAGCAAAAATCAATCATCTGGAATAGGAGCATGGGATAATGCATCGGCTACCACATTATCACATCCTTTTATGTATTGGATGGAGAAATTGAAATCCTGAAGGGCTAAGCTCCAGCGTAAGAGCTTCTGGTTGGAATTTTTCATTTTAGCCAGCCAACACAAAGGTGAATGGTCGGTTTGTAATTGAAAATGGTGTCCCCACAGGTAAGGGTGTAACTTGTCAAGAGCCCAGACCATTCATTTTTCATTCATTAGATTTATTACGGTCAATTGAGCAGCCAGAGAAATTCAGTACAAAAAATACACTAAAACATATTCAAAAACAGTACAAAATAGTACAGGTAAGTTAATTATTTCATGAGGCAATTGATCGATTAGGTCAAAGGTTCCTTACTCATCAGGTCTCTACATGTATCAATGGCTGCTGCGAAAAAATTCATGACTTTACGGGTTATGGGAGAATTAATATCCGCTAATAGATATTGTGCAAAATTTTTTTTATCTCTGCCTGGAAATTTCTGGAAGAGAGGAATAATAAAATGGCTGCGAAGGCTGGTATAAAACCTGCACTCCAGTAATACGTGTTCTGCTGTCTCAATGGCACCACAGTCGCAAGGACAGTAACGTTCGGTCCGAGGGATTCTATTGAACCTTCCCTCTAGTAGAGCTGAGGGCAAACGTCAAATTTGGCCAACGTAAAAGCCTTCCTTAACCTAGGAATAGATAGGTGATAAAGAAATTGAGCAGAAGTGAATGGTTTTAGGGATGGCGAGCTTGCGAACCTAGGGCCGAGACAGGATAGTATATTTTGGAAATCCACATCCAGAATCCTCTGGGTGATGGCTAACAGCGCTTTCGAGCGCCCCAGTGATATAACATAAGGGATAGAAAAGCCAAGAGAAGTAAGCTGCAAGGAAAGGGATTTTTTCCATTTGGATTGAAAGTTGTCAATTAATATAAGGGGGGAAAGACCAACTGGCTCAAAAATCAGTTTCATCCAGTAGCAAAATTTAAGAATCCAGATCCGCGATTCTATGGAGGGCATACCTGTTATATATCTCAGTTTGGCATTTGAAACGCAAGGGGGGACGGCTAAAATACTTCTAAGAAATTTAGTTTGAATAATCTCAAAGGGTAAGTGTGAATTGTAGTTACTCACTTGGGCACCATACAATAATTTTGAGATTACCTTGGCCGTGAAAACCCTGATCGCGGACGGTACATAGTGACCACCTTTTGAGCAAAAAAAGGATAAAAGGGCTTTTGATGATCTTAAGGCAATCGCTCTGGCACTCTCCACCTGCGAGCGCCAGAGACCTGACTTATGAAATAGTATTCCCAAGTATCTGTAGGATGGAACTTCGTTGATAGGGGTGCCATTAACTTGCCAACGATACTTCCTTCTCTTTCTAGAAAACACTATAACCTTAGATTTGCTGTGGTTAATCACTAGCTGGTCTTCTATACAGTTGCAAGCAAGGACTCTTAACAGACGTTTCAATCCAATGGGTGATAGCGATAGAAAGACCACGTCATCGGCGTATAATAATACTGATATAGGTTTATTAGCTAAGGTGGGAAGGTGAGCAGGGCATTGTCTCAACTTCTGAGTCAAGGAGTTGATATATAGGTTGATATATAGGGATGGGGCCAATATACAACCCTGTTTGACTCCCTTATACTTGGGGATGGATTTGGTAAGGATCCCCTCGCAGTTGCATCTAATTTGAACTTATGTGTTATGGTGCAACCCACGGATCAGGGCAAGCAGACGTCTATCAATAGTGGAAGCCTCCAACTTAGACCAAAGGATATCTCTTGAAATTGAATCAAAAGCCGCCTTGAAGTCGATGAAGGCGGCAAAAAGAGCACCACCCGGCCTAACCATGTATTTATCTACTAGATGTTGAAGTACAACAATATGATCCAAGGAGGAGCGCGGTGCCCTAAATCCAGCCTGTTCCTCTTCTAGGATAGACTCCTGTTCCATCCAATCTTGTAGCCTGGACAATAAACGCCCTGCAAATAATTTGCTTATAATGTTTAAAAGAGAAATAGGCCTATAATTAACGGGATCCTTTCGCGAGCCCTTTTTAAAGATCGGAATAATGATGGCACAACCCCAATAAGAACATAAGAACATAAGAAGAGCCTGCTGGATCAGGCCAGTGGCCCATCTAGTCCAGCATCCTGTTCTCACAGTGGCCAACCAGGTGCCTGGGGGAAGCCCGCAAGCAGGACCCGAGTGCAAGAACACTCTCCCCTCCTGAGGCTTCCGGCAATTGGTTTTCAGAAGCATGCTGCCTCTGACTAGGGTGGCACAGCACAGCCATCATGGCTAGTAGCCATTGATAGCCCTGTCCTCCATGAATTTGTCTAATCTTCTTTTAAAGCTATCCAAGCTGGTGGCCATTACTGCATCTTGTGGGAGCAAATTCCATAGTTTAACTATGCGCTGAGTAAAGAAGTACTTCCTTTTGTCTGTCCTGAATCTTCCAACATTCAGCTTCTTTGAATGTCCACGAGTTCTAGTATTATGAGAGAGGGAGAAGAACTTTTCTCTATCCACTTTCTCAATGCCATGCATAATTTTATACACTTCTATCATGTCTCCTCTGACCCACCTTTTCTCTAAACTAAAAAGCCCCAAATGCTGCAACTTTTCCTCATAAGGGAGTCGCTCCATCCCCTTGATCATTCTGGTTGCCCTCTTCTGAACCTTTTCCAACTCTATAATATCCTTTTTGAGATGAGGCGACCAGAACGGTACACAGTATTCCAAATGCGGCCGCACCATAGATTTATACAATGGCATTATGATATCGGCTGTTTTATTTTCAATACCTTTCCTAATTATCGCTAGCATGGAATTTGCCTTTTTCACAGCTGCCGCACACTGGGTCGACATTTTCATCGTGCTGTCCACTACAACCCCGAGGTCTCTCTCCTGGTCGGTCACCGCCAGTTCAGACCCCATGAGCGTATATGTGAAATTAAGATTGTTTGCTCCAATATGCATAATTTTACACTTGTTTATATTGAATTGCATTTGCCATTTTTCCGCCCATTCACTCAGTTTGGAGAGGTCTTTTTGGAGCTCTTCGCAATCCCTTTTTGTTTTAACAACCCTGAACAATTTAGTGTCGTCAGCAAACTTGGCCACTTCACTGCTCACTCCTAATTCTAGGTCATTAATGAACAAGTTGAAAAGTACAGGTCCCAATACCGATCCTTGAGGGACTCCACTTTCTACAGCCCTCCATTGGGAGAACTGTCCGTTGATTCCTACTCTCTGCTTTCTGCTTCTTAACCAATTCCTTATCCACAAGAGGACCTCTCCTCTTATTCCATGACTGCTAAGCTTCCTCAGAAGCCTTTGGTGAGGTACCTTGTCAAACGCTTTTTGAAAGTCTAAGTACACTGTGTCCACTGGATCACCTCTATCTATATGCTTGTTGACACTCTCAAAGAATTCTAATAGGTTACTGAGACAGGACTTTCCCTTGCAGAAGCCATGCTGGCTCTGCTTCAGCAAGGCTTGTTCTTCTATGTGCTTAGTTAATCTAGCTTTAATAATACTTTCTACCAGTTTTCCAGGGACAGAAGTTAAGCTAACTGGCCTGTAATTTCCGGGATCCCCTCTGGATCCCTTTTTGAAGATTGGCGTTACATTTGCCACTTTCCAGTCCTCAGGCACGGAGGAGGACCCAAGGGACAAGTTACATATTTTAGTTAGCAGATCAGCAATTTCACCTTTGAGTTCTTTGAGAACTCTCGGGTGGATGCCATCCGGGCCCGGTGATTTGTCAGTTTTTATATTGTCCATTAAGCTTAGAACTTCATCTCTCGTTACCACTATTTGTCTTAGTTCCTCAGAATCCCTTCCTGCAAATGTTAGTTCAGGTTCAGGGATCTGCCCTATATCTTCCACTGTGAAGACAGATGCAAAGAATTCATTTAGCTTCTCTGCAATCTCCTTATCGTTCTTTAGGACACCTTTGACTCCCTTATCATCCAAGGGTCCAATTGTCTCCCTAGATGGTCTCCTGCTTTGAATGTGTTTATAGAATTTTTTGTTGTTGGTTTTTATGTTCTTAGCAATGTGCTCCTCAAATTCTTTTTTAGCATCCCTTATTGTCTTCTTGCATTTCTTTTGCCAGAGTTTGTGTTCTTTTTTATTTTCTTCATTCGGACAAGACTTCCATTTTCTGAAGGAAGACTTTTTGCCTCTAAGAGCTTCCTTGACTTTGCTCGTTAACCATGCTGGCATCTTCTTGGCCCTGGCGGTACCTTTTCTGATCTGCGGTATGCACTCCAGTTGAGCTTCTAATATAGTGTTTTTAAACAACTTCCAAGCATTTTCGAGTGATGTGACCCTCTGGACTTTGTTTTTCAGCTTTCTTTTTACCAATCCCCTCATTTTTGTGAAGTTTCCTCTTTTGAAGTCAAATGTGACCGTGTTGGATTTTCTTGGCAATTGGCCATTTACATGTATGTTTAATTTAATAGCACTGTGGTCACTGCTCCCAATCGGTTCAACAACACTTACATCTCGCACCAGGTCCCGGTCCCCACAGAAGATTAAGTCCAGGGTTGCCGTCCCTCTGGTCGGTTCCATGACCAACTGATCTAGGGAATAGTCATTTAGAATATCTAGAAACTTTGCTTCTTTGTCATGATTGGAACACATATGCAGCCAGTCTATGTCCGGGTAGTTGAAGTCACCAATTACTACCACATTTCCTTGTTTGGATGCTTCCTCAATTTCATATCTCATCTCAAGGTCTCCCTGAGCATTTTGATCAGGGGGACGATAGATCGTTGCCAGTATTAAGTCCCTCCTGGGGCACGGTATCACCACCCACAACGATTTTGTGGAGGAGTCTGCCTCTTTTGGGGTTTTGAGCTTGCTGGATTCAATGCCTTCTTTCACGTATAGAGCGACTCCGCCACCAATACGTCCTTCCCTGTCCTTCCGATATAGTTTATATCCAGGGATAACCATATCCCACTGGTTTTCTCCATTCCACCAGGTCTCCGTTATGCTCACTATATCAATGCTCTTCTCTAAGACCAAGCACTCCAGTTCTCCCATCTTGGTTCGGAGGCTCCTAGCATTAGCGTACAGGCACTTGTAAGCAGTGTCTCTCTTCAAGTGTCTTTGGCACTTGTGGTTAGGCCTGTGGTAATTTTGCTCTTCTGAATTTATATCCTGTCCCCCTGCTCTCACAATGCCTACTTCTAGGCCTACCCCTTTTAAAATTTCATAATTTCTTTGGTTTTTATCCCGGGGGGAGGTTTATTCCGAACCAGACCTTTCTCAGCTCCTGTCAGGTTTCCCCCCTCAGTCAGTTTAAAAGCTGCTCTGCTACCTTTTTAATTTTAAGTGCCAGCAGTCTGGTTCCATTCTGGTTCAAGTGGAGCCCGTCCCTTTTGTACAGGCCCGGCTTGTCCCAGAATGTTCCCCAGTGCCTAACAAATCTGAACCCTTCCACCCGACACCATCGTCTCATCCACGTATCATCCATCTTCTGGGATACATAGGGATTGATCTACACTAGTAAATAAAGCAGCCAGGACCGGGGCCCACCATTCTGGATTAGCTTTAAGAACTTTGGGAATAATGTTATCCGGCCCGGGTGCTTTATGTGGTTTTAATCCAGCTATAAGGGATTTTATCTCCTTTACAGGTATGGGCGACCAAGGAGGGAGGTTTTCTATAGGAGGGTGAATCCTAAATAGATTGGTTTGCCCTAAATTAAAGATATTATGGAAATAGGTTTCCCATGTATGGACCGGAATATGATGATCCACTACATTTGGAGTAGTTGGCCAACCCCCGGCCACAAGCTTTCAAAAGGCAGATGCGTCATTTGACTTAGAAGCAACTATCAATGCGTGCCAGAGTTGGGTCTGAGCAATTCTTTTTTTTTTTGTTTAATCAGTTGCTTGTAATTTCTTTTTAATGTGAGGCATTCAGAAAGCAAAGCTGGTAGATCTTGTCCTCTATATTCCTTGTATTTCTGAATTAGCTGTTTTTTAAGGTGACACACTCCTTGTCATACCAAGTTTTTGATAAGTTCAGTCGGGCAAATTGCTTTACCAGTAGATGGGACACTAGGCATGACTGGACTTCATAGATCAGATTTTGAAAAGCTACCAACATAGGTTCACCCTGTACCGACTCTAAAAGGAGATCACAACAGCTAAGAAGCCGTTTGGAACAGAGAGATATCTTCAAATCCATTTCTAATTTAAGTGACCACCTAATACGAGTACTACTGGAGCCAGGATCTAGTTGCATTAAAACAGGACGTTCCAGATAAAAAGAGTGGTCACAATTCAGAAGAAGTAGCAGCAGCAAATGGTCGCTATCAAGGCGATGATCTACCGAACAGGAAAGAAGGTTGCTGATTTGGTCAGGAGAGATGATAAAGAAATCTATTGTGGATGCACCTATCCCAGAGAGATAAGTATATTCACCTTTAAGATCTCCATTAGCAGAACCATTCAGTAAAATAAGATTCAATTTAAAAAGGGATTGCTTAAGGCATAAACCAGCAAAATTAATACCAGTATCTTTGGAGCAGCAGGAGGGAAAATCTAGAGATGCTTCTAAGAGAGGAGGAGCTTCATGAAAATGGGCATATAGGGCATTATCATTTGATCTAAGACTTGCATTAAAATCCCCTGCTATAACAACTTTTGCCTCAGGGTATAGCAGGGTTTGTTTATCTATGTATTCCTCTAGCTCGCCAAACATTTTGCCTATGAGCTTTTTTTGTCGTAGAGGGGGGAGATACACATTTATTATTATCATAGAAAAACTCGGGAACTTAAGGGCGAGGGACATGGCTAAACCAGGAAGAATGGCCAAAGCAGTGGTACAAATTCCTAGGTTTAGAGCAATCATTATCGCCAGGCCTCCCTTAGGGCACCCCCCTTTAGCACTTCGGATAGCAGCCATCGAATGGGCTGAAAATCCGTCTAATTCCAAATTATCCCGACTCCAGGTTTCCTTGAGGAGAATAATATCGTAATTGTTCAAGTTCTTAAATGAAGGGTCTGATTCCTTTGCTCTTCATCCAGCAATGTTTCAGGAAAGGAATCTCAACTGAGATATCCCACCTAAAGATTCTAGTCAAGGGTTGGAGGAGGGCTGGCCTATAACTAAAGGATTTCGATTTTTATGAGTATCAGCGGAAGGAGGGCATTCAGTCCATAAAGTGTCTATTAAATCTAAATTTGGGTCCATTCGACTAACATTAGAGATGTGAGGCCTAGAAGGGGGGGTGGAGTGGGCATTAGAAGAAGGAGCTTTCTGAGGTACATTCACTTGCTTTCTCGTAGACCCAAAGAAAGGGTTTCCCATATTTAAAGGTCTCTGAATTTCAGCTGTATTCAGAGATGGAATATTAATTTCAGCTGTGATTGAGAGAGGGCCATGGAAGTTGTTTACTGGGGCCCCAAGCAGCGGCATAGCGGTAAATGGAGTTGCCCTCTCCCCCTCACTCGCATTAGCTCCCTGAGGGTCGGGACCCAAGCCGCCACCTGATAGTTGCTTTAATTGCAGGATTAATTTTTGTAAGCTATAAACTATCTCAGCTTGATCCTGGGGGGACAATAGAGTATAAACTTCAAACAGTTCCATTTCTTCTTTACAAAGATCGTCCTTATCGATAGAGTACCGTAAGTTGTAATTGGCAGGAACTTCCAATGAAGAATTCGGATGACTTGGCCCAGGATCCGGTAGCTGATCAGAAGGGAGCACAGAGACAACTTCGAGTGAATTTAAATTCTCAACAGAGCCCTGAAAAGATGGTATATGTGGTTTCGTGGAAGAAAAGGAATGAGAATTGCATAAGGGTTGAGGAGGAGCAACATTGTCAAAAAATCTTGATGTCAAAATGCCCATAGAAGACAGGATCGATCTCCTGTTAAGTAACAGTGATGTTTTCCGAGCCGATTTAAAAGTCACAAGAATCCAATCAAAAAGGGAGTTCTCATCTAAGTATTCAGCTTGGCCGATGTCTCCAGTTGCTAGAAGGTCCAGTAAGGCCTTTTCCAGGGATCTCAAAAAGTAAGTTTTGCATTCATGGGGAGAGAAACGTCCAACTGGTTTGCAATAATTATAAAAAACAAGTTTATGTCGATTTAGTACTAATAACCACTTGGAAGCAGAAGGCCACCTTGGATGCGACTTTACTTTTTTTAGATTGAGGGTGTGATGAACTTGCATGCCTTGCATCTGGCTCTGCCCAGAATTATGTGAAGCATGGAAGGGTAATGATGGAAACCTTTTATCCTCATATGAAGTTAGAATGGATGGAGTAGTGTTTTCCTTCCTTGGTTGCGATGTAGACTTTTTTCTTCACTTGAGGCTAAAGTAGGTGGAGTATCTTTCCCCCTCTTTTCTTGAGGAGCAAAAGGATTCTGTCTCTCGCCTTTTTTGGGCGCATAAATTTCATCCAGTTCCTATTGCAGAAAAAGAGATAGACAGTGAGATATTCTTCTACAGATTAGAGGCAGGTGCTAGGGGACCAGGCAAAATATCAGTGGAGGCCTAAGTGCACCATGGGGAAAAGCTCGAATTCAAATAACAAACATGAGAGTTAGTTTAGCAAGAGAGCAAGATTAGGGAAATGAAAAAGCTCCGAGCTAGTTTTCTTTCCAGAAGAGTCAAAAACTCAGGCAGTGATGGGGTGACCAATGGTAGACAGGAGCCTTTGAGCTAAAATCTAATTCCACTTTGGGTTCCTTAGAACCTTCCCAATAATGTTAGAAATATAGAACAAACTTCTGTTTTGGGTTAACATTGGCTTGTGCTTCCTGCAAGGGTCCTAACTAATCTGGAAAAAAATAAGACAGTTGAGAAGCAAAGAGACAGGGAAAGGAGCCATGGGTGAGAAAAGCTAAAGAAGAAGTAGCCTGGCTGCAACAGGTATCCATGGGGTTGGAAATGTCTTGGAAAATAGTGACATGGAGCAGCTTCCTAGAAGATTAAAACAACTGAACCAGAATGGTGTAGTGGCCCAGCCTTGGCAGGAAAAAGCTGAAAAAAAGTGTGACTGAGAGGTACCCAGTTATAGCAGGTATGGAGAACCTAAGGCCTGTAGCCTTAGACCCCCGAGGTCTATCTATCTGTCCCTCAGAACCCCCTTTAGGTTATACCCCCTTCCCAGGCCACTACCTGTTTTTGTCTGGCAGGAATTCTGATGGTGCTTCTTGCTTGCCTGGATGGAGGAGAGAGAGGGCCATATGAGTCTGTGGAGAAACTAGTCCACTGTACAAAGGTAAAATCTGCAGTCATTGCTCCACTCACGTTTGGCCTGGCCCTACCCACCATTGGCATGTGGCCCTTGGAAGATTGTTCAGGAAGGAGAGTGGCTCTCAGGCTGAAAAGGTTCCTCACCTCTGGCTTACAGGATAGTTGCTTTGATGGGCATTACTTCTAACACAGCAAGTGATCTCGTTAAGGACAGGGTGGGATGGAGGGGGCATTAAATGTTAATTAGTTCATCTACTGACTTGTGTTACAGAAATAGTGATACAATTTTCCTTCCACATAATGGCAGAATGGTCACGAGAGGCCTCTGGCCAATCAGCCAGAAGACTGAGGTGGCCATTATGGGGAAACGTGGTGACATTGCCCGTGAAATGTACATTTAGATTTTATCAAATTACTGGTACTTGCTAGAGACAGCCTCCATTACTTTCCAGAGTTAATTAATGCTAAACAAGGGTGTCTACTAACATTAAAGATGGTGGAAGTTATGGAGACTAATGAGGCTTGCACTTACATTATCCATTTTTCATATGAGGCATTGCAAGGAAATTCCCCTGTACAGCAGCTACTATGGAAAGAGTATTTGCTGGGATTCATTGGAGCTTCCCAGCAACGGGTAAATACTTAGCCTGAACTACTGTCACTTCCTCTGGTTCCTTGTAATGGTGCTGTACTCAGAGCAGTGGCGTACCAAGGGGAGGGCGGGAGGGGCGATCCGCCCCGGGTGCACACAATAAGGGGGTGCCAGCAAACAACTGAGCTGCTCCCTCAGGACTCCAGCGGCTCTTTTCAGTGGCAGGGAATGCCTCCATGGCAGCCCCATGGCTGGCTAGCTGACTGGCTACGATGAAGGGGGCCAGCGGCACAGCTCACATCCCGCATCTGCGGGGCTGCGCCAGGGGCTCCTCCATGGCACCACTCACCAAGCACAGCTCTGCGCTCCCTCCGTCAGCTGCCCAGCAGCAGTGCTTGCTGCCGCCCAGCAGCAGTGCTTGCTGCCGCCCTCCTCCTCTGCCTCCTTCTCCCCTTCCCTGCCCACCCCAAGAGAGGCAGCCCTCAGGCCCTCAGAGCAAGGCGAGTGCCAGGCTCCATGCAGGGGCAGGGAGAGCGGGAACATGCCAGACCCCTCCCTCTGGCCAGGCAAGTGCTTTGGCGGCCGGACTCATTTGCCACCTGCCTGCCTGCCTGCCTGTCTGCTCAGCAGCACCCCTGGCCGCCAGACAAGAGGGCCATTGCGCGTAACTCGCGTGAGTGTCCCTGCGGGTGTCTGGTTGGCCATGAGACAACAGCAGGGCAGGCTGGGTGGTGCTGCTGGCCTGATCTGGCTGCAGGGCTCTTTTACGCTCCCCGCAAGCAAGTGGGGCACTGCCACAGTGCGGCCACCACTTGCTGTTCTGCCCTGATCACCTTTTCCTCGGCACATCCCTAGCCTCGCCTGCTCACAGCTGCTCCTCAGAGGGCTCCCCCTGCAGCCTGCCTGTACCAGCAGATATGGTGAGGGCCTCCTGCTCGGCTTCTGTGGAGCCCCCACAGCCAGTGGCAGTCTACTTCTGTGTCACATCTGGCCGGGGGGAGGGGCTGGGGCCATTATTATTATTCATTTCATTTCATGATTATTACTGTACTGAAAATAATTTTTTTGTGTAGGGTGGTGTTAAAAAATGATCCACTCCGGGTGTCAAATATGCTAGGTACGCCACTGTCTCAGAGCAAAGCCAAAATAAACACATAGTTTCAGGGCATGGACAGAGTTCCAGGTAAGCCAAATTTTGATATATATTTTTGGTAACCCTAATCTTTCTCTTTTCCCTTGCAATACACCATATCACAAGAGCAGATTATCCAGGCATTGGCTTTGGCTTTGTATCTCTACATCTACCCAACCATTTTCAACATGGGGTGAAGGAGCAACAGTTATAGAAATGTATTGCCCAACAAACTGGAAATCCGGTTATTACAAGCAAGTTTAAATAATAATAGTTATTATTGTTATAGCACCAACAATGGAAATAGAGTGACCTTTTTATAAACTTACAAACAGGAAGCTTACAATATATGCCAACAGAGGAGGGTGGGTGGGTGGGAGGGAGGAAGGGAGGAAGGGAGGAAGGAAGGAAGGAAGGAAGGAAGGAAGGAAGGAAGGAAGGAAGGAAGGAAGGAAGGAAAACCAGGGGCATGTTTTCTTAGGAATCATTGGAAGTGGGTAACATGAAAGGGCTTAGAAATGAACATTAGAGAGCTTACTAACAGGGAACCAGCAATATATGTATGGAATACATTAAAGCCTGTCAAACTAAGGTGGCAATCAAAACACACATATTAGAAAGTAAGCCCTATTGAACTCAGTGGGCTTTCTTCTAGGTAACCATGCACAGGACTGGCTTGTAAACACTTAACACGACTTCTTATATGCCTGTGGAACAATTCCCAATTCATTTTCATGGTTGTCAGAACCAGCAAACATCTAACTATATCTGTACGAAATAGTTTTATGCCTTTATACACTGATATAAATTAAGTCACGAGAAATCAAGTGAAAATAGCTTGTGGCCTCCAACTGACCATATTTACAATTTACACACATAGATGAAATCCCACACACACACACAGTAAGAACCATGAGGATACATGAAGAAATCTATGCTTCTACATAACATTATTTTGGACTATTAGAAAATTAGGAAATTTGAAATTGAATTGAGGCTTGTATGCACACTGCTTATTGACTGTCCCATCAAGTAGATTTGCTTGTGTGAGTCAGTTATCACACAATAATCCTTGCAAAGAGAACAAAATACCACCCAATGTCAACTCAAATACAATATACGGCTGATCATGTGAGTCATCCAAGTGACAGAAATGCACATGCCAAACAGCCCTTGACCATTCTGTCTCCGTGACGAGCATCGCGTTCTAAGTGTGATGCTTGATGGCTATTTCACATGTCCAAGTCATTAACTGACATTGCAGTTATCAAGTTTGCTGTCGCTGCCATGAGTGAGTACCTAACAAATGATGCAGGAACCAAACCTTACTGAATTCAGTCTAAGAGACTTTAATACTACATACTCCAGTCCTTATATTCTGGATATTATAGTATCCAATAAATATCAAGTAGAACAATTTAAAAACTTTCACTGATGGAACTGAGTAATATTCTGAAGCTTTTAATTTACAGTGGCAAAACCCAAAGAAGTGGCATGATCCCCCTCCCCAACAGAAAATAGTTTCTCAGACAACATTTCACCATCTAATCATAGCAGGTGAACTTACTTTACGTGCCTATGATTTTAAACATTTTTCTAAAAATGCATAGAATAAAAATGAGTATTTTTTTAAAAAAAATCAATTGAAGTTAATTTCCCCAGAGGAAAGATTGCAATAATTGTGAAATGAAGTTGTGATAAACTAAAAGAAATATTGTACTCTCTAGACTTAATCCCAAACTACAGTTTAATTAAACATCAAAATGTTATGCAAGAAGCAACAGTATAGGATATACCGTCAATTAACAGCAATAGGGGAAAAATCCAGAAATTCATGTGGTTGTTATGGGTAGGGTGCTTAGCTACCATTTGTGCTTTTGAAAATTGCCTGAAATAATTATAACAATAAAGTCATCTTAAAGTGTATAATCATAGAACCGTAGAGCTACATTGTACCAAAAAGGTCAACTGACTCAGCCTCCATCACACTCAACACATTTGTAAAGCATAGAACATAAGGCAATATTGAGTGAAACAATTAATTATAACATGTCATAAGCAAAGGGCACAAGGGAATGAGATATACAGATGCCAGGTGTCCCTATAGGGCAGGAAGTACTTTTAGCACATTGGTGGCCAATTTGTTTTAGTGAGTATGTGTCACAAGTCACGTCTAAAGCGTTAGACAATGTCATTTCAGTGTACACTGTATGTAAACTCTGTGCTTCATCTGCTTCCATGCTACTGAGCCAGAGAGCTATCAGCAGTGCATTCTGGGAGAGACCGGGCTAATGTGCAGTCCAGATTATGTGCCACAGGCTCTCCTGGTCCTACCTAGAAGTATCATAAACTCCCGTTGCCTGTGTCTTGTGGTTCCCTGTGTTATAGGTTGGCCATATATGTTTTAGTGAGATAAATCTTTTGATCCACAACAGAAAGGAAGCATGTATGCACAGCTTGTGGTTTTTGTGTCATATTTTTGCTGATATTGTCAGCAAAATATAAAATTGTTTATAATGTAATGACATTGCTTTCAACAGAGGTAGTTTTCACTGTCATTTGCTGATATATAGTTATTATCTTGTAAAATTATATGTGTAATGGATTGTTCAATGTTGTCCATTGTTTTATTTTGATTTTGAATTATTAGCATGAAGACCTTTCTCAGCCTAACATCAATCCCTGGAAAAATTCTGGAGCAGATTACAAAGCAGTCAATCTATAAGCACCTTGAAAGCAATGCAGTGATTACTAGCAGCCAACATGGATTTATGAAGAACAAATCCTGCCAAACTAATCTTATCTCATTTATTGACCTGGTAACTTCCCTTGTAGACTGTGGGAATGCTGTGGACATACTATATCTCGACTTCAGCAAAGTTTTTGACAAAGTGCCCCATGATATTCTGATTAGCAAGCTAGCTAAATGTGGGCTGGATGGAACAACTATCAGGTGGATCCACAGTTGGCTCCAGAATCGTACTCAAAGAGTGCTTAACAATGGTTCCGTCTCAAACTGGGTGGAAGTAATGAGTGGGGTACCACAGGGCTCGGTCCTGGGCCCAGTGCTCTTCAACATTTTTATTAATGACGTCGATGAGTTTGCAGATTATACAAAGTTGGGGGGGATAGCTAATACCGTGGAAGACAGAAACAAAATTCAAAGGGACCTTGATAGGCTGGAGCATTGGGCTGAAAACAACATAATGAAATTCAACAGGGATGAATGCAAAATTCTACACTTAGGAAAAAGAAACCAAATGCACAGTTATAAGATGGGGGATACTTGGCTCAGCAGTACGACATGTGAGAAGGATCACGTGAAGTACTAGTTCCCCTCTATTCAGCACTGGTTAGGCCTCATCTTGAATACTGCGTCCAGTTCTGGTCTCCGCACTTCAAGAAGGATGCAGACAAACTGGAACGGGTTCAGAGGAGGGCAACAAAGATGATCAGGGGACTGGAAACAAAGCCCTATGAGGAGAGACTGAAAGAACTGGGCATGTTTAGCCTGGAGAAGAGAAGACTGAGGGGAGATATGCTAGCACTCTTCAAGTACATTAAAGGTTGTCACATAGAGGAGGGTCGGGATCTCTTCTCGATCGTCCCAGAGTGCAGGACACGGAATAATGGGCTGAAGTTGCAGGAAGCCAGATTTCGACTGGACATCAGGAAAAACATCCTAACTGTTAGAGCCATACGACAATGGAACCAATTACCTAGAGAGGTAGTGGGCTCTCCGACACTGGAGGCATTCAAGAGGCAGCTGGACAGCCATCTGTCGGGAATGCTTTGAATTGGATTCCTGCATTGAGCAGAGGGTTGGATTCGATGGCTTTATAGGCCCCTTCCAACTCTACTATTCTATGATTCTTTCAACAAGCCTTTTAAGTAGAAACCTTATCCCAAACTGTGTTTTTGTTGGAATTGCTTTTAAAGATGTTTTTAAAGATTTTTTTAAAAAAAGATGTTTTTAAAGATGTTTTGTTTAAATATGTTTTTACAAATGTTTTGTTTTAGTGTATTTTAAAATCTGTTTTTAAGATGTTTTAGAGTGTTTTTATTGTTTTTGTTTGCCGCCCTGGGCTCCTACTGGGAGGAAAGGCGGTATTATTATTATTATTATTATAACAACAAACAAAAACAACAACAATAATAAAGTGATTTTTGTTTAATATCTTGATATTGCTGTCTTTGCTTGTATTCTTTCTTTCTGGCATTTATATGACCCTTTAGTCAAAAATCACTCCTTCAATGGATCAGAATGTTATCAGAATGCAAGGAAGGATTCTGATGCCGGGATCATCTGATGACCCTGTAATATGATCTCAGTAGGAGTGGACAGAGGGGCTCCTTCTTCCTAGCTGCACCAACATATATTCACTCAGCTACTGCACATCTATTTTCTCCTCCCTCCATAAAATCTTGTATGACTTGTGTCCTGATGTCATGCTAGCTGCTGCTTGTGTGGACTGTGGAAATACAGAACACTGTGATGTAAAGGAAGTGGGTAAGTTAGGCTAGCCTTCCTCAACCTAGTGTCCTTCAGATGTTTTGACTACCACTCCCATCAGTCCCAGCCAGCATGGGGAACACTGTACGAGACAAAACAAAGTGAAGGTCATTCAAAATCTCGCAAAAAAGGGGGGGAAAACCCCCCAAAATGCCACACAAGATCAGGGAGATGAAAATTTTTTTTCAAAATGGTTTTTATTGTATAAATCTGTATTGGAACTTGCCCAACGCGTTTCAGCCCAACCAGGGCTTTCATCAGGGGATGTTTGTAAATCTAAAGAAATTTCTTTGTGTAAAAACAAAGTAACTACAACTTTTCTCAAAAGCACCATAGGCTAAATAATATATAATATATTTAATTATATTTATAATATATATAAAATTATTTAGCCTATGGTGCTTTTGAGAAAAGTTGTAGTTACTCTGTTTTTACACAAAGAAATTTCTTTAGATTTACAAACATCCCCTGATGAAAGCCCTGGTTGGGCTGAAACGCGTTGGGCAAGTTCCAATACAGATTTATACAATAAAAACCATTTTGAAAAAAAGTTTTCATCTCCCTGATCTTGTGTGGCATTTTGGGGTTCCCCCCCCCTTTTTTGCGAGAACACTGTACGAGACCTTACCAAACATGTATGGGTGCACTGGTGAAGTAGATTGCTGTAGATTTGGGTGGAAGCCACAGATAAATGATAACAGCAACATCTAGCTCTGGCTTGATTCCATAATGCAACAATGTTTCAATTCTCCATATTTCTGCCTCTCTGTTTCAGCCATGTAACTAAATGTGTTTAAATTGTGTTTTTAAATTGTTTTTTTGTGTGTTTTAACATTTATATATTTGTTTTTAATGTTTTTAATTGCTGTAAACCGCCCATAGAGCTTCGGCTATGGGGCGGTATATAAATGTAATAAATATAAATAAATAAATAATAAGAAATGTATTGAGTGAACAAGTCTTAGGGCTTGTTTACATGCCCCAAAAATGTGCATCCGCTGCTTTTTGCAGATCCTTTTAGTTTGGACCGTTTACTTGACGTTTTACCCAACGCATGTGCATACTACTGCTTTTGCCTTTAACTCCGGATTAAATGGATGCGATAAAAACCAGCATTTGCTTTTAAAATCCGCACCTGCTTCTACCTTGTATTACCTTTTAAGCGCCTTTTCTGTCTGCGCAGTTTCTTCGCCATTAGATCCTCCCTTTTCTCCATCCCTTTAACAGTCTCTGGGTGCCATTATGTTTCCTGCGGTTGACGAAGCAACTTCGGGTTGCTCTCGCCTTCCTTTCTCCCATTTACTCCCACTTCCCCCCAGTACATTTCCTCCCCCACTCCTTTAAACAAAATCACATTCCCCACCCCTTCATTGACAGAAGCAAGGCTGGAGCTCGTAAAATTCCTTCCTCGGAGCTGTGGTTTTGGTACTGTTGTTTACGTCTAGCATGTGTGTGTGTGAGAGAGAGAGTGTGTGAGAAAGTGTGTGTGTGGAGCACCTCTTCTGCCTCATAGCATCCCTCCGCTCCCCCCCCAAGCTGGATCTCTCCCCCCCTCGGGCTGATGCATGCACCCTTTTTGCAGCCACGGTGACAGGAGGCTGGCGAAGGCGCTGCTGGGGTAAGGGGAAAGGGGAGCTGCCTTGGCGTCTCATCCCAGCATCTGCTCCACTCACGGAGAGCGATAATATTAACAGTCAATGCTTCCTTTAGTAGCTGCTTTTAATGTCTCTCTAAAGATAATTGTTTGGGTTTTTTTATGTTTCCCAGAATGCATGCTGACGCTTGTCCCGGGGTGCCAAAGGCACACCAATCTCACGCAAGGACAGCCTAACAGCCATGGGTGGGAGCAGGGGGGACTGGAGAAAGCCTGCACTGCAGGGAAGGGGGGCAGCTGTAGGTGATTCCCTTTCTTTCAAGCACCTATTCCTCCCTTCATTTAGGGAAACACCACCCCTTCCCTGCCTCCACAGTTAACATTCTAATGTGTGGGAGTGGCAACAAGGAAACGCTGATGGCAATAAATGCACACGTGTGTGAATGCTACAAAGAAAAACAGCCAATTTATTTGTAGCGAGGGTGGAAGTATGTGAACTGTCAAAATCAATCGCGATGGAAAAAGCAGCATGTTTAATGTGGATCTGGGGTCCCATGTAAAGAGGCCCTTAGGAGAAAACTAGTAGCAACCACTTTAACTTTTGCATCCAGAAGACTTGCTATTCTTTTTCCTCCTCCCCCGCCCTTGCAATGAGGCTATCTTGTTTGGGGGAAGTGCAAACAACTTATTTGCATATGGGCTTTTATTTTTTTGCTCTGGGAGATAAAGCTATTTAATTTGAACCCCCTAGAAACTAGTACATCATCTCAGGTAGTCAAGTGTAACATCTGTGAACATCATATTTCAGTAAACTGCACCACACCATCAGTGTGTGTGTGTGTACACATGAAGACTGAAAAGGCGCATTCTCTCATGAGCACTGTGGTAAGCACTACTGGTATGTAATGCATTAAAAGAGGTTTAATGGGATGGATATCCAATCATAAATATTTATGGGAAAATGTTGATACACATACAGTTAGGAATATTGCTAAGGGTGTACATAATTTATGCTCTTATTTTAAGGGATATTTGAAGGATATCTTATTTTAAGGGATATACCACATCTGTGGGTTGTTATCAGTGGGGATGCAATTTGCAGTAAACAGTTCCAAATAACTATTGTACATGTATATTATTCTGTTTCACTTCATACTTCAAAAACAGTACAGATACGAATCACTATTGCACCTCAGATGCACTGTTGGAGCAACAGCAAATATCTAGGGCACAATCCAACTCACCTTTCTGTCGGGCTGGGGTGAGTTGGATGCTGCAGGTCACTAGCTGTGCTGGCAAGCTCCTGGCTGCGCCAGAGCCGTGGCACACCCCGGAGCCCACTGGCGCTGCTAGGGACAACCAGTCTGGCAGATGGAGGGCCAGTGGAAGCCCTGAAAATGGGGGGAGGAGACTTATGCAAGATCCTTCTCATGTTCAGAGCACTCTCCAGGTCCCAGGTCCCCTGCAAACTCCACTGGTCAAAAGGACAATGCAGTAAAATAATTTTAATTATTCCCCATTATGGCCTATAGGGAGCTCTTACTCCCTGGTAGGCCTGTTTGTCATGTGCATGGTTCCCAACGGAGCCAGCATTCAGCAAGGCTGGTGGCTCCCAAGTAGGAGAAGGATCCTGCAGAGCTTTCCACTGGCTCCTCTGCCGCCGCCCCTTTGCTGCCCCCCCTGCATTTAGATAGCTCCACCCATTATGACTTTGGAAGCACAATGCCCATCAAATCCTTATGTAGCCATAACTTCTAAAAACATTCAAATTATTTTTGCATCTTAGAGATCCAGGTGATCTGTAGCACTTGGAACCAGACTGTTTGGGTATAATTTTCTATTCAGTGGGTAAATCACTGTCCTTGAGCCACAGTTAACAACCTACCACACAGAGTTGTTTTGAGCATGAATAAGCTAAGCATTTAAAAATATTTATTTATTTATTTAACTTATATCCCACCCTTCCTCCTAGAAGGAGCCCAGGATGGCAAATACCATACTGATAATCGTCTGGAAATCAATAGATACAATCAAAGGCAAAGCTGAACACTTTCAAGTCTTTTTCATTTAAATGAGAATTATACATATGCTTCAATCTATTTTCAGTGAAATCAATGTGACTCCTGAAGCACAATCCTATCTGTGTCCCCTCTGAAGTAGGTTCCAGTGAATTCAATGAGTCATATTCTCAGGTAGGGATTGGGGAGGATTTTGTCGTGGTATGAATTCTGGAGCAACCTCACCCAATCCAGACCTCCTATAGCAATATATGGATTGGTACATGGCATACTCCAGAATTCAGTTCCTGCTTAATTTGAACAAGGTGGCTCAGGGCAGCTCTTTCTTTTTCTTATTTTAATTTCCATGTTGCTTAGAACAACTAGAATATGCCTGCCTGCCATGTGGATTGGAAATTGTCCAGGAAGCCACCGGACATCATTACATGCTATCATTTCCAGGATAACTGTATATAAAAAATTGGCTGCCTTTTTGTACTGATGGGATGGGGCAGCCATCTTGTCTCCCATACAATTGCCCAGGAAGGGACAGCCCATAATGATGTATGGTTGCATCCTGGTCTATTTTTTTCAACCATTTTCACACTATGCTGCACTTTCTAGGTGTTTCAACCATATTTGAAATGTAAAAGAAAAATAATAATAAAGAGCAGCCCTCAGACCACCTAATAAAATTGTAAATAGTTTTTTAAAAAGTTTTTTAAAATAAGAATATTGAACATTTTTTTAAAAAAAAAATCTGCGCATGAAGTTTCAAATCGATGGAACGGGCTTTCAGATGGTAACATGAAACAGTCATGGATTGAATAAAGACCATTCCATCTATCCCTGTTTCCAGGTATGTGTAAAGGATTGCACATAAAGGTGTTTAATTTTGGCTGCTTTATGCTCAACATTTTCAGAGATCTTTTCTCAATTTCATAAACAGTCTTTCACCTACTACATTTTTTAAACACACACACACACCAAAAACTCCTCTAGTCTGTTGAGATTACTTGATCACTTTACAATCCATGTCGGTCTTAACCAATCGTAGCATGTTGCTTAATGGTTTTACTGGGAATTCACTTTCCTCCTCTAATTAAACAAAGATGCAGATCTAAAATTTAAAAAATAGAAAAAGCTGTATTCCCTTACGAAGCTCATAATTTCCTTTTTTGTTCTTGCACACTACAGGGTCATTGACAGCACCCAGGAGCCTACCACAGATGCACATTAATTACCCGTACTCTAATTAGTAGGGTACCAATATAACCATTCAACCATTCATTAAGCTTTCATCTCAACTTCACCAAATCCCCAGAGACATCTGCAAGAAGCAAGCAACTCAGCAACATTAATTGAACCCTATTAACTCATAAAATGAATAAAAAGCTTAGCTATTGATAAAAAGCCCACTTTCATTTAGTCTTCTCAAGCCATGGTGCACAGATGAACATTTTCCTTCTGTGTATGCATTAGAGTTGGCTATCAGACAATGCAGCTGCTCACACATTAGTTTTATCTACATTCCAGGACATAAAATAATGAGAGCTAGTTTCTTATTTATCAAGTTATGCACAGGGGTAGTTAAGTATGTGAGTAAGCAAGAAGAAACCAAAGAAATGAATAAGAATCACTCTGCATTTTGCTAATTATTTCTATAGAACATTTAGCATTGGTAATTTTTGTGAATTTCCTTTTTTATTTTTGCTACAGAAGTTGCCATTTCAGGTGAAGTGATTTTATGAAAAAGCCTACCTTCCACTCTTTGCTGCAATTTTGTATGTGCTCATAAGCATTGTTTTTCATTTGCTGCTGTTTAGATGCTCTTTTTCTTTTAGTTCAAATATCTTTTTTACAGACTGATCCCAGACCATCAGGAATCACATAGCAGACATGCTTATGCCAGCACCACATAGCCAATCAAATTCAGCTACATGACAATGGGCTGGTTCACACAGATATTCTGTATGGGTCTGGTGCTACTCATAATCCCCTGTTAATTTGCATGGTTCACATGACGTGACTGGCAATCAGCAGGTAAAACACAGGTTTCCCCTTTAAATCCGAAGTAAAAACATGCTGTTTTAATCCAAAAAGAGAAGGTAAAAACATCTCCAGTCCTATATGTCTAGGCAGGGCTGGTTCTAAAGGGCGGCCAGGTTGGGCACTGGCCCGACGGCCCCTGGAGCTACAGGGGGCCCCTCTGCTCCCCCTCTGCTCCCCTTCCACAGTCTGCGGGGGGGGCACACCTCACACCCCCACCTGCCTTTCTGCTGTCTTTTACCATTGCCCTTAATGAAGATGGCAGCTGCGGTTTCCCTAAGGTACTGAAGCCCCTGCTGCCATCTTAGTTGATGGCAGAGATGCACGTGCGTAGCACACACGCATGCCATCAACAAAGAAACTGCAGCCACCATCTTCATTAAGGGCAATGGTAAAAGACAGCAGAAAGGTAGGTGGGGCATGGGGGGCACGTGCATGCATGTGCGATGTGTGCACACGTGCACACACATGCTGGAGACCAGGGCAAGGTGATGCCCAAGGGCCCTGGCATTCCTGGAGCTGGCCCTGTCTCTAGGGGTTTGTAGACGCTTTAATCCGATGCTTCTCCTCTCCACACCCACTCCCTCCTCCTCCCTTTGTTCATGTCATTTTCTGATTGGCTGCTGGCTCCCATTCTGCAAGCCTGTGTGGTCATAGGAAGCTGTCTGTTTGATCCTTTCCCTTCAGTGTGAATGAAAAGCACCGTGTTTGCAGCTGGCTTTGAGCCCCCTATGTGGACTGGGGAAGCAGAAAACCAAGGTAAAAGCAGCATTTTTACTATGATGTTTTGCTCCCATGTGGATAAGCCCAATGTTACTGAGGCCAAAGGAAATCATTTCCATTGCCTTTGCTGTGAATGCTGTTTTATCTTACTGTGCCGCGTGGGTGATTTCCAGTGCCCACCAGTACTTCCTAGCAAGATTGTCACCCTGATCCACCTTTATTTGCTTGGAATTACACTTGCTCTGTTGGAACAGAATGTGATTGGGATGCACACTTAGATGCCCTTCACGCTGGGCACAGTGTTGTACAGATAGATAATATATCCATTTGGGATGTATATTGGTATATATATTCAGATGTAAATGCCATCTATCTGTACTGCATTACTTTCAATGGGATGCGTGATCAGATGTGCATCCCCAACTAGTCAAATCTTTTGGACTGGATTGGGCCAAGAGGTCCTTGGCCTGATTGTTCTGGCAACTGGAACATTTTCCCTTTTTACCTGACACCTGTCCCTTGTAAACAGTTTCCCACCTTTTCAGAAAAAATGTTATAAAGCAATCACCAAAACTACGTTTCATGGTGCAAACATTCACCAAACACCCTCCTTATAAACACACACTGTCAATTTAACTTCAGCACTAATTTATATAGCACTTCCCCACCAGCAGCTTCAAGACTCTTTTTTTTAATCTGTCTTCATCAGAAGTTAATGATATTTTGGGTAGCAAGGCAGACATTCCTATGTGAAGTTAATATTTCCGTAGCTAGTCTGCTTAACCACTAAGAAATCCTATGACTCAATCTGTGTCCATCTGTATCAAGTTCTTTGCCTTCTAACACTGTCTACTTTGTCACTCTCAAGAAAAACACAGGAAGGTTACATGGTTCTAATTGAAAACTGATGGATTTTGCCTTCAGTCCACTGGATATTGAGACTATTAGAAAGAAAACATTTGTTTCCTTTCCTCTCCTTTTTTGATATCTACTCTTGAAAAAAGGGAGTTAAAGGCAGAGCTAGTGCTGTAAGGTACCCCACTCAACAGAAACACCATGTCAGATTGTGTGTGGTGAGAGGGAGGTGTAATGAACAATGTTAGATTGCAGAGTCCCAGTTCAAATCCCATTTACCTGAAGCCCACCGGGTGATCCTGGGTCAGACACAATCGGACTCACCTGACAGGGTTGTTTTAATAAAGTGGAGTAATCATGTATATTATTCTAACTGTATTGCTAATTAACAGGGTATGTGACTGATGTGCAATGTTCAGGGGCTGGTGGGATTGTGGAAATGATAGGGGTTTCAGTCAGCATACAAAATCATTGCCCTGGGACTAAGAACAGTTTTGAAGGTCCAGTATTATGCTGAAGGGCTGTCAGTTGCCATCTGACTTAAAGCAAAGTACAGGCTTAAAAAAAAGGCATTGACCTCCTAGCAGGATTCTCAATTGAAAAGGAAGAAGTTGATAAATGGATACCTACAAAAGAAGGTCATAGACACAAATAACAATATACAATGGAGAGGAGAACGAAAAGGTGATAGAAAGATAGACAGATTCACTCCCTTAATAAAAACAATAACCGTTTTAAAAATAAGTTATCAAGTCTATTCATTGAAGGATTTTATTGTTATGGCATACAATTCAGCTTTGATTACATACTTTGGTCACGTTCACACTTACACATGCATTACTTGATTCAAAATACCCAGTTACATAGATACACAATGATTGGCTGCTAAATGTGTGAGCTGAGTCCACTGAAAAGCAATGCATTTGAGGTGGTGTGAGGGTATATGAAAATTCAGCCTGTGCATTATTTCTGTGGTGGCCCATTAATACATATAAATCACCCTCCCAAATAATTTCTGCCACGCCCCCTCTATGATGAGCTTCCCCCGGGCCTTGAAGGCCTGGCTCTTCAGGCAGGCTTTTGGGGTGGGTTAGGTTTTACTATTGTTGTTGAGATTTTTAATGTTTTATTGTATTTGTATGTTTTTATTTTGTATGTCGCCCAGAGTGGCTGGACGGCCAGCCAGATGGGTGACCAATAAATTTAATAAATAAATAACTAATAAATAAATAAATTACTTGACACCGAAATCATCAGGTGATGAGCAAGCATGTGTGAGCCAACCTTTATATTGGGCCTCACTCAAGGTTTGAAACATGTTTAAATATCCCATGGAAATAACAATGACTTAAAAAGTTGCATTCATCCATGTTTTTCATCCAAAACTCATCTGAGTTTTCCTCAAACATAGCATGTATGAGAAAACTGGGTGCAATATTCTCAGGATTTCTTGCCTGGGCAAGATTTTTTCCCCAAATTGGGGGAGGGGGTGACCTTAACAATATGAGTATGCCTCTATTTTTCTTTCTTTCTGTAAAAACAGGGGACCAACAGCACTCACTGGCATGGGGCCCTATGTGCTGCTTCTCCCTACGCACACATCTTGGAACGGCTTGATAGTGACACAACGTCATGCTGAGACATTTCCAACGCATTGCTGAAAGTGTGGTTGGAGGAAAAAGGCACATGCTTCCTCCCTATCACACTCCACCCCACTCCACATCTACATTGCCCATGTTTTGAGGAGCACTGAAGATGGTGAGGAGAGAAGCTGCAATGTGGTCTTCTCCCACAGGTAGTGTGGACTTCTCACATGGGAAGGAGTAACACTGCAGCAGTTTCCACTTCACTGGCAATTACTAGTGAGATGGTGACGCTGCTGGTGGCTGCTGTATCCCTTGATCAAGGGAGAGGAAATACCAACTCATACCTTAATGCCTGGCCTGGGAGGCAGTGGTGGAAGCAGGAACACCCCAGTGAGCACTATGCAAGCAAACAGTTACTAACTAGATAGTCACAGCCTGAGCCTGCTTCAGCAGCATGCAGTTGCACAATCGTGACTGATTATGGTATGAGCATGAATTCCTCTCACTTCCTGCTAATGGTATGAGCATGAATTCCTCTCACTCCTCAGTCACCATGAAGCCTCCAGCAGTTTAACATACTGGAAATGTTTTTGAGTTCACCTGTCCAGATAAAATGGCAACAGTACAAATAAGGGACTTCCTTTCATTTTGCTGGAGAGGTCAGTCTGTGTTTTTGTCACATCTTCTCTAGACTGAACTCTGTAGAGGCATGTTGCACTTGCACTCAAGTTCTTTATCTAACTCAGAAGGAAAGAAAACACATTATAGTGGTCTCCTGCTGGGAGGAAGGGCAGGATATAAATCAAATAATAAATAAATAAATTATAATTACAAAAGAAAATTGACTTACTTCTTATTGATATGTGATAGCTAGCTACAATACTGGGCGTCTCACCGCCGTTTTTTTCAAAAGGGCTAGGAATTATGCTCTGTAAGGTGATGGTGATGTTAGCAATCAGAGGAATATCCAGAAAGGAAGGAGACATACCAATATGCCTTATACTGAATCATACTATTAGTCCATCTAGGTGATGTGAGCCACCCACCACTCTTCATGAAGGGTGCGTACATCCTCAAGCAAGCTTTGTGGGTGGGGACCCATGAGGCCGTAGCTGCTTGATGCTTCAAGAAAGAATAGCAGGTGGTGTCTGCCTACTGTATGTGAGTATATGAAGATTCTTTTGGGTATAATGTTTATTGACATGCACTAGAACTGGTGATGAAAAGTCATGAAAATGAGTCAGTAATTCAAGGACGAATAGTTTCATGAAATGACCCCCACCCCTGCAACTTTGTATCATTGACTTATTAGTATGTTTGCTTGAGAGTGAGTCCCATTTAACTCAAGTTTTACTTCTGTCTTACTTCTGTTTAGAGGTGGGAAACCTGTGGTCCTCCAAATGTTGTTGGTCTCTTGATTAGAGTCTAATGTTGTTGACTCTTATCAGTCACAGCCAGCATGGCTAATTGTCTAGGATGATGGAAATTCATACAGCGCTCAGTTAAACCATGGAATTCACTCCCATAGGAGGCAATGACGGCCACCAACATAGATGGCTTTAAATGAGGATTAGGCAAATACATGGAGTATAAGATTATCAATGGCTACTAGCCATGATATGGGCTGGATGAAACAACTATCAGGCAGATCCACAGTTGGCTACAGAATAGTACTCAAAGAGTGCTTATCAATGGTTCCTTCTCAAAATGGGGGGAGGTAACGAGCGGGATACTGCAGAGCTCAGTCCTGCTCTTCAATTTTTTTATTAATGACTTGGATGAGGAGATGCAGGGAATGCTTATCAAATTTGCAGATGATACACAATTGGAAGGGATAGCTAATACCCTGGAGGACAGAAAAAAATTCAAAGTGATCTTGCTGGTTGGAGCATTGGACTGAAAACAACAGAATGAAATTTAACAGGGATAAGTGTAAAGTTCTACACCTAGGGGAAAGAAACCAAGTGCACAGTTATAAGATGGAGAACATTTGGCTCAGCAATACTACATGCGAGAAGGAATTACTGTTGATCACAAGCTGAATATGAGCCGACAGTCTGATGTGGCTGCAAAAAGGCAAGTGCTATTTTAGGCTGCATTAACAGAAGTATACTTAAAGTATAGAAGGATACTTTAAGAAGAATGCAGACAAAGTGGAACAGGTTCAGAGGAAGGCAACAAGGATGTTCAGGAGTCTAGAAACAAAGCCCTATGAGGAGAGACTGAAAGAACTGGGCATGTTTAGCCTTAAGAAGAGAAGACTGAGGGGAGATATGATAGTAGTCTTCAAGTATTTGAAAGGTTGTCACACAGAGGAAGGCCAGAGTCTCTTCTTGATCATGCCAGATTGCAGGACACTGAATAATGGGCTCAAAATACAGGAAGCCATATTTTGTCTAAACATCAGGAAAATTTTTTGTAGTTTTGTACAGTTAGAGTAGCACTACAGTGGAACCAATTACCTAGGGAAATGGGCTCTCCAACACTGGAGGCATTCAAGAGGCAGCAGGAGAGCCACCTGTCAGGTACGCTTTAAGATGGATTCCAGCATTGAGCAGGGGGTTGGATTTGATGGTGTTATAGGCCCCTTCCAAATATACTATTCTATGATCCCATTATGGCTACGCTCTGCCTTCATGGTCGGAGGCAGCATGCTTCTAAATACCAGTTGCTGGAAACAGCAGGAGGGGAGAATGCTCTTGCGCTCAGGTCTTGCTGGTGGGCTTCCCATAGACGTTTGGTTGTCCACTGTGAAAACAAGATGCTGGACTAGATGGACCATTGGCCTGATGCAGCAGGCTATTTTTATGTTCTTCTGGAATTGAAGTCCAACAACATCTGGAAGGCCACTAGTTCTAGCAAGGGTCATCACAATGTCACTCATCATCACTATATTCCCTTCTTTCATTGGTTGTTTTCACAAATTCCTGACACTTGACCAAAAAAAAAGCAAAAAGCACTGTGATAAAAGTCAAAGGGAGTGACTGTGGCTGGACCTTCTTGCAGTGGCAATGGCAAACAGGCAGAAAGGTGTAGAATTCATACGCAGCAGTACAGAGCAGAATCAGGTAAGTGCTGGGGAAGAGCAATCCTATACAGTTACTTAAGAATGTCACATTAAACACAGTGCGCAGACATGCATAGGATCACACAGTCAAATAATAAGTTCCTTCAGCATGTAAAGGGCTACAACAGTCAACATCTGAGCATGCACAAAAATGGCTATGTTCTGCCTCTGAATGCCAGTTGCTGGGAATCACAAGTGGGAAGAGTGCTATTGCACTCGGGCCCTGCTTTTAGGCTTCCCATGAGTATCTGGATGAGCACCATGACAACAGAACACAGGATTTGATGGGCCATTGGCATGTTCCAAAAGGTTCTTCTTATGTTCTTACGTTGGTAAAAAAAAATGTTTGGCTAAACGTGCATGTGCAGAAACTACAAATTAACTTGTAATCCATCTCAGTTTGAATTACAAGAATATTTTAGTTTACTAGAGAGACAACCAGGCTTAATAGTGCTGTGAGTTTGGGGGTTGGAATGGATGATCCCTGTGAGTACCCTTCCAGCCTCTGATTTGGAATCTTGTGCCTTGGGGCTGGCTCTGCTGGCCAGATTAATTTCTTTTGTTAAGCTAATAGCATGGCCAGGTTGCTAATGGGACTTTCAGGTGCCCAGCAACTGGTGAATGAGCCAGGAAGATCCTTTTGTCATTTAAACTCTGCAGGAGAACCTCTCCCCCTCTCCTGGCAGCTAGCAGAGGTTTGTGCTTTGAGTGTTTTGAGAGTGTGTCTGGAGAAAGGCTGGGAACTGGAGGCAGACAGAAAGGCTATCCCTCTGCACCATGGCTTTAGGATGCCGCCTGCAACCTAGACGGAAAAGCTGGATATTGGACTGCTGATGCCTTGAACCCCATCCTAAGCTCAGGTTGGTATGTATGTAAATAAACAAACCATATATATATGGGCATTTTCCAACCTATCAGATCTGATCTTCAAACTGACCAATGATAGGTTTAGGTGGCACCACTAAGTAAGATTGCTTTCTTGCAATATTTATTAATGCATGTGGATCATTAATATGTGTGTGGGGTGAGGAATATGTAAATCAACTGAAGGAACTAGAGTTGTGGCAAACTGTGCATGCATAAAATTCAGAAGTAAAAAATCAAACTACTGTAGATTCCTAATACATAATTTCTCATTGGAAACAAATCCAAGTTATTCAGAATTCCAAGGCCCAGGGAGAAATTTGGAAGAGGAGAATTTTGGAATCATCCCTACTTTGACTAAAGGAATATTGCTGAAAACTAAAAATGAGGCTGCTTACGAAGCCTGTTACACAGGATACATGGATACTGCCGTCACTTATCCTGCCAGATGGCTGTCACCTCATAAATGTTGAATATAATAATTAAAATCTTTATTTTGGAATGCATTTTGCAGTTTTTTTAATTGTGAGAAGGTTTTCACACCATGTGAACTTTAATAGAACACTGCTGAATATCATTTGTAGTTTTATTTTCAGTCAACTCTTTTAGAGTCTTCATCAAACATTAATGACACTCCAGAGCAAACTCCCCCACTAGCAGACCTCTTTAAAATCCAGAATTTTAATAGTGCAACTAATAAAATAATGTTGTGTTGGATAATCAGTTTTCATGTCTCAAAAGCAAGTAAGTAATACATTCTGCTACTCACTGCCTATAAACCACCATATTCTGACCTCAACATTCCATATTCTGGCTTTGGTTCTGACCCAGAAAGTTGTCTTTGACCCTAGCTCCACCTTTTTTGCTCCACCCCTGGTCCCTGGCTAAAATAAAATACCCCACTGTGTGTGCCTCAAACAAGGGCTTCCAGAAGCGAGGATCAGACCACTTATCTCTTGTACCACCACTGCTCTGGTTACTTGGCAAGCCAGCAGACTGTGCACCACCTAAGCGGCAATATCAGCCTGCTTGAATAATGCCAGCTGATTCCACAGGCCAGCCCTTGATCTCCAAGCCCTATAAAGCTCCAGTCCAGAGTTTACTCCTTGGTCTGAGCAAGTTGTCTTGAGTGTGAGGCCTCTGTTTATACCCCTACTTCCTTTGCCTCATTGCTGCCTTTGATCTTGACCCATGCTGCCTCACTTTGACAAAGCTCCTGCCTTGGCCTCCTTAATCTCTGTTTGCTCTGGAGCTCAGCCCTCTCTCTGGTTCTGATGCTATATTTGCTTCTGGCCTCTGGAATCCTCATCTGCCTTCTTTGGAACTTGTCTGTTATAGCTGGGACCCCCCCCCCCTTGGCTAACAGCCTGGAGCATACCCTGCTGAGCCCCCACACTGTGTCAAAGGATCCGCAGTAAGAACATCAGAAGCTGCCAAGTTAGACCACCATTTATCTCTACCCTGAAAATTTTTTTGATATTTTGGAAATCTCAACATACATTTTAAGCAAAATTCACTGGCATCCTGTAAAGAGCTCTTCTCTAAGCTTTTTAACCTCACATTCATCATAATCCCATGAATACCACCATGGTTTATTTCTTTTTCCTAGCCTTAATGATGATGATTAGTTTATTCTGCAATGTAAGTATTGGAATACATCTTTCTCATGATCATGTATTTCCAGATTCTTATCACCTCTCCTATAAGCTTATCAATTCTGCTTGTGACCATAATTCACCACTGCTCTCATTTCACCGTTCTTTGAATGCTGCATTTTCAGAGGCAAATTTACTAACAGGGAAACATGACTTAGCAGCTTAGGGCCATCAAACTCTCTGAAGCAAAAGAAAAACTCAGCTGAGGCAAACCCTTTAAATAAGTAAACATTTAGAAGAAAATGGGGTAGGAGAAACCCATGCTGATGGGTGGGTTTTGCATTAAATTAGGAAAGTGGCCAGTCCTAACACCTTGATCCAATGAACCCAGGCTCCAGACCAGTGCAAAAACACTCATCTGATCACTGTTTTCTATAATCAAATTGGGAAAATCAGAATGAGTGCTTGGAGCTGGCTAGAACCTTCACAAATCCTAAATCCAGGCCTGTTAACGTTATGTGTGTATAATAAATACCAGCAATTTGTAAGCTCTAACACACAGAGAGAGAACATAAAAACTAGCTGCAGAAGGTTCTTTTCAGTCAATGTAGCCAACTACAAAATGAAGTGAAATGATGCTGAAGTTTCTACCTGTGGGAATTGCGCATTTGCATACAAACAGATGCAGGCAGATGGCCAGCCAGTTTTTGGCTAAGCGAATGGTGCCAGACTCCAAGTGGGATTTTTGACTCAAAACAGATAGGACCCAACACATGGGGTATCAGGCCACTGTCAATGTTCATTTTAATTTTAAAAAATGTTCTGCTGACATGAGAATGTCCTGTTCTCTTTTTATTCCCTATCCTAATTTATCTAGGATGCAGGGCTTAGTGATTACATAATTTTCACAAGGTGAGGATTCCAAAAGATCTTGTTTATCAATGAACCTTATTGTCCCAGTCCAACAAGAGAGACCAGTATGCATAGCTGATGCAGATGGATTCTGCATTGCAATGCTTATTTGTGGCCAATTAAACTTAATGGATATATCTGTCAGTGCAAAACTTCCTGAACGTGCTAGTTCCACTGCATGATCTCCTGCATGGTCTCAGTAATTCTTCCAACAATCCTGACTTTAATTGAATTACCAGCACTGGAAGGATGAAGACTGACAGATATAGACAATGGTGGGGAAAAGAGGGTTACAAACTGAGACACCTGGGTTTGTATCTATGTCTCTGGAAGGGGACTAACTAATGCAATGCAATGAAATGCCAGCACATCTTATAGTGTTGCTACAATGTGACTAAGATACTCTAGGTGACTATGTATTATTGAACTTGGTGGCTGGTCCTCATTTCAGCAAAAGTGTTCCTTTTTGATCCAGCTCCCCTTCTATACTCTAAATCAGATATAGGGAATCTGAGAGTTCTCTAGGAAGAGGGATTGATTGCTAATCCACTCTGGGACTTGTATCTCTGTGAGGTGAATATGAAGGTCTCCTCACAACTCTCAGCACCCTTAGCAATCTTCTGTTCTCAATATTCTTTAAAGTTGTATAACATTACTTTAAATGTATAATGCAGACGGACTCCCAGTTTTATACTGTGCACATCCTTGGGCCTAGTAAGCGTGTTCATATGCTTCAAGATAGTCCTGTCTAGAGTTATTCCATCCTCTATCAGTAGCTTTTCTTCTATTACCTTTTCAGTTATATCCCGTGTGAAACCCATCATTAAGCCTATTGTCCCTATCTGCAAAGACAAAATCCTCCAGCACCTGCAGCTCAATTATCCCCTCATTAGTTTTTTTTTCTTTAATCCCTGTCTTTGGGCTAAAGTAGGCCTCAAACAACAAAAACAATCTGTCTGGGTCATTCCCCTCTGCTTATGTAATCTTTTCTCTGGACTCTTGCTTTGCAGGTATGCCTGCCCTTTGGACCAGTTCATAGTAGAAAATGGGTGGCTTTTTGCACTGCAGACAATGGTTGCTTCCATATGACCCCTTTATCGAATATTTACTCTGATTGTACAAAGTTTATGGGGAAGTTATACAACATCCACTGTTCACTGAGCATTCAGACCAATTTGTTTGTGGGAAGGTTATATAAGTTATACAGTGTTATCTCACACTTTCAAGTACATTTTCAAGTCACTTTTTTAACTGCAAAAAGTCTGATTTTTTTGGAGCGGGAGTGGATTCTTTCCACAAGAGTGCGAAATCTAGCTTGTTTTCCTACCTTGGGATACAAAAAAAGAGGTTGCCAGGCATCTGGTAGGCTGCCATATAGTGATGGTCATCTGCATGCAGCTACGACCTCACAACTTCTACAGGGCTGCTCAAGATCTTGCTTTCTGACTTCATGGCTTTCTCTAGGAAGGCTTTTGACTTCTTACTTTTTTGTCCACATCATTTTATGAATCACCTCTGCAAATGTTTCTCTAGTTGGCAGCCTCTGGGATCACTAAAATCTGCCTCAGTGGTGTGTACAAAAGCATGAAGCTTTAAAGACTTTATTAAGGGTTGACGTGACAATAAAGCAGAAAGTTGGTCTCCTGAGACTGTTGAGTAGATGGATTAGATTGGCTTTTTCTTAGAAACAACATTAATGCTAACAGTCAAGAATAAAGCAATCATGAATAGCTAATAATTGCAGAAAGGCACTTCATGTATGGGACACTATTCTTTCCTGCATTGCATTAACTGTAATTATGTTTAGATTTGGGCATGTACCTGTTTTGTATTCTAATTCTAACAAAGACAAAGACAGTCATTGAAAAGAAAGGGCAAATCCTCAGTAAATTAACAAAATGAAAAGAAACAAGAGGGAACTAACATAACTAAAACTTGAATCCAATCTAGAGAAACTCATCACTTAGTTACACTGAAAATGATTTGTGGCTGTATTCCAGAGTGCACTTACTTGAGAGTAAGCTCCTTTGAACTCACTAGGATATACTTCTGAGAAAACATGCATTAAAGATCAGGCTGTAAATCCTACTGAGCTCTCAGCTTATTTTGGGAACAATTTACACAATAAGATGAAAGAAAACCTTCCCTAGACTATGCCATTCATGCCTCAGGTGTGTTTGTGAGGGGTGTTCAATGTCTGGATGTTTCTCCACACGAAAAGCTCCCTGCTCATAGAAAACTAGCATGTCAGGTATGCTACTTCAGCCTTTGGGGCTGTTGTTGGGCAAGCATTCAAACATGCTTGAGACACTCAAACACACTTCTGCAGCCTGAAATTATTTTTCATTTGGAGAATGAAAACATTCTTTGCCTTCATTATTAAACTGTCAACATGTACTCATATGCATATTGAAGTAGCTCATGAGTACATGTGTCCATTCTCAGTTTAGTGTTTATAAATTCCTAACAGGACTACTTTTCTCCTCAGAATACTGTCTTTTTCTGGTCAATAATAATACAACATTTATATATCACCTTAGTGTGTTGAAAGTGCTTAACATACTTAACTCAGAAATGCTTACAGCACTCTGCAGGTTATGTCCATATTGTTATCCTCATATTGCAGGTAGGAGCCTGGAGGCACTTCATACATTTACAGCAAATTTTACAGATTATTAATTAATTAAATGCTTTCCTTGCAAAGTGACCCAAGGCAACTTACAAGAATAAAAATTAAAACCAATTATAGCAGACAAACCCATTAAAAAACCTAAAAACGCATCAGTACAGATAAAGTATTATGAGATTTGCACCAGAAACTTCCTGGCTAGCAGCTCAGTTCCCCAGCCCCCTTCTTTACACTGCACTAGTTGCCAAGTGCATGGGGTATGGATGTGGGGTGAAATTCTTCAACAGTGTAGCGGGAACCTGACAAAAGAAAATTCTCAGAAAATTCTTTTCTGAGAAATTCCAACCCAGTTCTGTTATGTTTGTATATAACTGTGTGTTCTGAGAAACCTCTGCCTACAGCTTGACGCTCTCAGCTGGCCTTGTAATAAGACCTGCCTTGTAACTTCTGCTTCTTAATACGAATGACTTTTCTCTACAAATCTAGCCATAGTTCTTAAAGAGGGATCACCACAGCATGCTTCAGCGCTATAGTGCAGGGATGGGGAACTTGGGGTCCTCCCGATGCTGCTCGACTCCAACTCCCATCAGTCCCAAACACCATGGCCAATGGTCAGGATGATCAGAGTTGGAGTCCAACAACATCTGGAAGGCCCCAACTCTGCCACAGTACCACAAGCCACTGCCAATAGGTTTCGGGGCAGGGACACTGCTCTCTAGTAATTCATTGAGTGAATTCTGGAGCCACATGAAATAATGTGTTTTGCTTTGGTGATCTTCCTGTGTTAAAATTACTTTTCATTAGTCTGCAGACCAATGGGGGGAGAGGGAGAAACGGATATTTACAAAGGCAGGAAAAAGAGTGTGTGACTCCTGACCTCAGCAACCATTACGAGAGCTCTCAGAGAACCCAGACCTCAGTTTGCAAAGATCAGTTCAACACTGAACACTACACCCCTAGGAAGAATATGGTTGGTTGCCCTTTTGATTGGTGGCCCTTTCCACCACCACATGGGATGACTGAAAATGGACTAGCTGAACTACAAAAGGAAGAGGAAACTAAGCAAAAAAAAAGATGTTCTCTCTCATGAGTAATGTATGGCTACAAGAAAGAATAACAAAATAACCAGCAAGATCTGATTTTGCTATCCTTGTCATAAGAGACAGAATGTTCATTGTCCTGGGGAGGAAAACGTCTTCACCCACCCCATTTACATCTCTAGCACTTCAGGTTTTATATCTTCTTTCAGCAAGGAGGATACAGCCCCCAAGAGCTGGATGTAAACAACCTGTCTCTTTATGCACCTTTTGCTTCTTACTTTGTCTCCTTTCTCTCTTCTTTCCCTTTGCCTTTGCTATCTCTCTCTCTGTTCTTCACCTCCTTCCTCTTTCTGCTGAGGGCCTCTAGGGGCAAACCTTTGAAAAAGAGTCAGGGGAGAGTCTACAGTAATAAGAATGCAGCAGCAGCACCATTCCTCATAGGAGAAGTGTTAGCTGTATTCCCCACCATCACCACCCAACAAACACTTTGGGCTTATCTTGCACCACAGCTGTGCTGGGCACATGAGGTGACCACCTTGTCAAAGCTATGTAGGTCTTGGCCTGGTCTGTGCCATGGTGAGTGAGCACTCAGGGACCATAGCTATCTTGGGTTATATGATGGAAAGTCGGGATATAACCAGGGGTGTAGTTGTGTGGGGTCTTGGGGAGTCTTAGACCCCTTAGTTTTTTGGGAGCAGGGTCCCAATGTCTCCAGCATCCTACAAGCCAATCAGGATGAATGGGGAGTGTGTTAGCCACTGACAAGTCTTCTAACATGCTTCATTGTCCTTTCCGGTGGATTGGAGCCAATCCCAGTGAAAGGATATGAGTCAAACACTGAGAAGACTCTTCTCAATAGCTGACACTCTCCTTCTTCATGCTTATTGGTTCCTAGGTATTAACAAGGATCTTGTTCTCAATCCCACAGCAAAAAAAGCAGGGAGGGGCATGGCTATGATTAATATGAAAGGACCCTGCACTTCTAAATTTTCCACTACACTACTGGATATAACTGTAAGAAAATGAATAAATAACAGGAAAGGAAGCAAAACCCTGACCACTTTGACAAGGCCGAAACCCGGTCCAAGCATCAGAAAACTATAGTGGTGTCTTGAGGAATATACATTATTGCAACTTGGAATTGCACCATCATCACCTCAAGATTTAGCATTTATCAAGCATGCAAAGTTTTTTACATGCATTATTTTGTTGTAATGTTTACAACAACCCAGTAAGGTAAGCATTGTCACCATGTAGCTGATACAGAGATGATGCTTACTTAAGGCCATGATGCAGGCCATATTCAAACCAATGGCTTCCTCAGTCTCATAGTGATTACACTTCTACACCATTCCATGTTCTCACACAAAATGCCTGTCCTGGAGTGACTATCTTTGTAAGAAATATATCATTTGGGAAAGGTATAAATGAGTGGTGATTAATGTAGTTGTCTGGCATGTAGAAAAGGTAAGAGAAATATATAAATGTTAAAGTCACTGATGAAATAATCTCCATTTTTTATTTCTGAAGTAGGATCACTGAGTTACAGATTTTTTTTAATAATGTCACAATCTATATGATCAGCAAAGTGGTCATGAAATACCAAAGTTTGCTTAATGGGGAATATTCACTAATAGGCAAAAAAACCCTTGTGGTTTAAGATCAAACCTATGGAAATGGATTGCCTTCAAGTCAATCCCAATTTACGGCGACCCTATGAATAGGGTTTTCTTGGTAAGCGGTATTCATACTTATAGCCGACAGCTATTTCTATCAAACTTTAAAAAGCAGGGAAATTTAGCAGCTATAGTGAATGTACCAGGGGAGCAGAAGACCTGACCTCCTCTCTGAGATATTGGACTGCCCTACAAAGTTGTCAAAATGCAAACACAATTTGAGTTGGTCTTTCACAGTCCAATCCACTTCCTGTACAGCTTGGAAGAATTTGGTAACTTGTGCCTCTGAGCATATGATGAGTGGTGGGAACATGTTTATTTGCACAAAAATGCTGAGGAATTTTTCACAAGGATTTCACACATCTTACCTTAAAAATCCTTACAACAGCTTTGCAAGTTAGGTCACTATTGCTACCCTCATCTTACTTTTCTCAGGCTACCCTAGGAAGTCTATGCCACAGGTGAGTTTTGCATAGGGAGCTTCATAATGCACAGTACTACACTAGTTCCCAAAACATCTGATAGCCCAGCATCCTTGTAAAAGGAATGAAGCTGACATGAAGCCTGACATGAAGCCTCTCTAAGGCTAAAGGTCTGATCTTGAATAAATTCAAGATTACATTGGGAGAAAGGGAGGTGTATTTTAAAAGTGTATGTTGCTGGGCTCCAGTAGTATGGATATCAGTTAAATTAATCAATTAAGCCCCTTTTAATTGACAAATTAATTGACCAAAAGGTGCCTCCAATTAAAAACTGTGATAAAGTAGAAGAGCTTATAAAAACTGTAGAGGATGAGTTTAAAAGATGAACTCTCTCCTCTTACACAAATGGAATGTGTCATCTGAGCGTCAGACTGTACAGTAGGGCCCCACTCATATGGCAGGTTAGGTTCCAGACCCCTGCCGGAAAGCAAAAACTGCCGAAAAGCAGATCAGCTGTAGCATGGGGGTCTGGAACCTAACCCGCTGATCACACCGCTGCTACAGCCAGGTGTTTGGTTTCCTTGGAAAGAAGGTCAGCAGAGACTGTGGTGTCTTTCTGAAATATGGTTTGTTTATTTACACACATCCCAACCTGAGCTTAAGACGGAGGGGTTCAAGGCATCAGCAGTCCAACAGAACTTGCATTTTCCATCAGGCTTACAGGAGGCACCCTAAAGACATGGTGCAGAGAGCCAGCCTCTCTCCTGCCTCCAGTTTCCAGCCTTTTTTCTAACCCAACTCAACACAAGCCTCTCTTTAGCATCAGGAAGGGGGGAAGGCTCTCCTGATGTGTTTCTATTTATTATTATTATTATTATTATTATTATTATTATTATTATTAATTTGATTTATATCCCACCCTTCCTCCCAGCAGGAGTCCAGGGTGGCAAGCAGGATAACAAGGGGATCCCCCTGGCCCAGTTAATGGGCACTTGATAGGCCCATTAACTCACCTGGCCACTCTATTAGACTGACAAATGGAACTCATCTGACCAGCACAGCGGGTTTTTTCATCCCCAGGTGCAGGGTTCCAAATCAGAGGCTAGAAGGGACTCATAGAAATCATCCATCTCAACCCCAAGCTCATAACAATACAAAGCCTGTAGCTGCATGTGTGCTTGCTTCTTATGCAAAAGAAAGCATGTCCCCTGATCTAGATCAGGACCACAGCACATATGAAAGGGTAGCTGAATCCTTCCTAGCTACAACACTCTTGAAACACACACAGCTCATTCTCATAAATTAACAACGGTGAGGGAGTTCCCATGGATGCCAGTGGCTTGTATCCAAATGTAATGCTAAGCCAGAGTCTGATCAGCACAAGCAGAAGCAAATACTGGGGATCCTCCCCATGTGTATCATTCTTGTCCAGGATTCGCATGGACAGGAGCCACAGCATCAGGACTCCCACATGACCCGGGTCTCAGGATGTTTCATTAGCAGTGCAGAATACCAAAAGTCCACTCACTTCCATCACAGAACAAATGTGGGTAGATATTTTTGTGGCGGGGGAGTGGGCCTTGGAAAATCTGTGTCTACTAAATATTTTTTAATGTATGAATCACATTCCTCTGTATAATTAAATCAATAATAACAGCATTACCTTTCCCCTCAGTGGCGTGACTACGACTAGCTCAGTAAATCATTCCCTGGCTTGGGAACTATTCCATAACCTTGACCAAAGGACTTTACATTTGTATATCAGATAATTTGGAACACAGAACTACCTACTTTAAGTACTCAATAGCCAATTAACATTCTGACCTTACAATCATGACATGCTTAGCTTCTGTGAAGAGAGACAGAGACATAACACTGCACATTGGATTCAGGATTAAAGAAAACTCTGATGAATATAATACATAGAATCCCATTAGCACCTAATGCTGGGATGTGTTTGATTCTTGCCATTTAATTGACTGGAAAAATTATTATGTTATCCTTTTACTTATAGAAATCTTTATATGTTCCTTAAAGATGCAAGTTCACATTTAGCTGGCTTTCATTTTTCTAAAGGACAGCTCAAGCTATTCAACTGGGTTCAATTAGGGACTGTAGGTAATTTCACTAGACTCTGTTTTAAGGATATCCTTTGATTTTTAGCAGCTTGGCTTTTTCTTTATCTAAATTTGAAAATTGGATTAAATGCATATTATGCGGGCGGGTTAGTGGTTATATGTGCAGCTAAGAAATTAATTCATAGGTGAAGCAAAGACTCTTGATAAAAAAATTATTATCTTAACAAGGACTTGAGATTGCAGCATATCTTGTGTTTATTTTTATATAATTTTTAAAATAAATGTGTTATTTACAATCAATGTAATATGCATAAAACAACACATGACTGAGTATACACAGTATCATTGAATTTTCACTATATTTTTGGATAAAAAATACAGGTTTCATAAAGTTCCTAGTAGTGTATATAGGTCAGCATTATCTTGTACCTTGTTACATCAATCTGAAAACACTCTATCTCTCCACAAAACAAAGTTAGATTGTCTTCCGTCTCTAGCTCTTACCAGATTTGTTAACTTGACTATGCATACTTTAAATAATCCAATCTTCCAAAAGGAGTCCAGGGTGGCCAACAATAAGCAATAAAATAAATACATCTTAAAATCAATTCTAGTAGATATGCAGATTGGGAAAGATGTGTACCTAAAAGGCTTGTTGGAAAAGGAAGTTCTTCAGTAGGTGCTGAAAAGACAACAGAAATTGTGCCTATCTAATATATAAGGGGAGGGAATTCCAAAGTGTAAGTGTCTTATAGCCCCAGTTCCTTTATTGTGTGGAATGGACCTCCTGATAAGATGGTAACTGCAGGAGGCCCTCACCTACAGAGCACAGTGATCAACTGCGGTATATATGGGGTGAAATTATCTTTCAGTTACCTGGCCCCAAGCTGAATAGGGCTCTATATACCAAAACCAGCACCTTCAACTTAGCCTGATAGCTAATTGTTATCCGGTGCAATTATTTCAGCAGTGGCATAACTTATTGCCCATATCCTGCTCCAGTAAGCAGTCGAGATGCCTCATTTTGCACCAGCTGAAGCTTCTGGACCTACCTCAAGGGCAGCTCCAAATAGAGTAAGTAATCCAGCCTAGAGGTTATTGGCACATGGACAACAATGGTCAGACTATCCTGGTCCAGAAACAGCTGTCGCTGTCTTAAAATACTCCATCAGCTCAGAAGGATACCAATGACCTATGGTATCAAAAGCCACTGAAAGATCAAGAAAGAATAACAGTGTCACTCTCCCCTTGACCTTCTTCTGATAAAGTACTGTAATCCATCAAAGGCTGATTCAGTACCATAACCGGGCCTGAAACCAGAATGAAATGGATCACAATAATCTGTTTCATCCAAGAGTACTTGTAATTGTTGCACCACAACCCTCTTGGTCACCTTCCCTAAAAGGGGGACATTTGCAATTTGGTGATAGTTATCACAAGCCAATTGGTCCAGGGTAGTGCATTCCATCAACTTAACAGTTTGACACCAATTTGAGTCTATTCTTTATGCTCTAGCCACTTCTTTTCCTGATCTGTGGGGGTTTTTTCACTTAGAAAAAATATCGATATTAATATTGATATTTTAAAGGAAATATTGATATTTTGAAGGAAATACTGATAAATTCTCATTCTTATAATCAATTTTTAGAGAGGCAGATTTAAAAAAAATTAAAACAGTCAGTTTTCACAAATAGTCGCAAAAATCCACAACATTAAAATCCGATCCCCAATGATTGAGGATAAGTGAATTAATGGAAAATTCAGTAGCAAATTTGAATTGGGCGGAATTCTAGCACATCCCTAATCCAGGGTGGGTTTTTTCAGGAGTGGTCAGAGAACCATCTCTCAGGATGGCTGGGACCATTCCCTCCCACAAGAATGCATTGACCATACCCTGGATTTACTCAGTCATATACCCCCTCGGCAAACTTTAATAAGCCAAGAGGGAAAGGGTTGAGGAGACATGTTGCTGGCTGCATCGTTGCAAGAGCCTTGTCCACATCATCAGGCTACATCAACTGGAACTGATCCCAAGCTGTTACAGCAAATATTGTACAGGACACTTCACTGGAGACTGTGGATGTGGTATCAAGATTGCTATGGAGGTGAGCGACTTTGCACTCTAAGTGTCCTGCAAACAATTCACAATGGGCTTCCACTTAATTCAGCAGCATATCTCAAACTGATGATCTGAGGGATGTCAGGTGGGTGCTCCACCTTGGGATAGGCTATTCTAAAAACCTCAATGTTGAGTTAATCCAAACAGATTTTTTTCTAATTCCCATCTTGCTCCTTAATCTCAGTTTCTCAACTATTTCCCCCGTTCTTTTAAAATATGCATTTTAAACAATTACAACCACACTCACATATTATACAGGGTGTATGCAATGTGTACATAGTGCAGTGTACACATTCTGGTTCAGCAAGGACTGTTCAACTCACTCACTCCTCTCCACTCTCGACTCTAGGCAGTGATATCCACTTCATTTTCACTTTACTCCCTTCCAGTTCCAGCCCAGTCCCACACACTCAGCATTTAGGACACTAAGGTTTGGTTTCAGATGTTCAGGCTCAGTCAGAGAGCAGAGCATGTAAGCTTTAATTCCAAAATTATACGTGTATTTATGGGATGTGCATGCATGTACATGTGTGTAATAATGTAGTGCCAAACTGCATTTTTCCCTGCCCTGTGAAATTGTATGCATTTTATGCACATTGACCAATAGATCATGTTGCCTTGGGACAAACAAGGGACAACAGTGGTGGGCTGATCGCAGTGAAGGAGGACTAAATATAGACTGTTACATAAACAATGAAATCTCATGCATTATCCCTTGGACATTTACAGTGCACTCAAAACCCAAGATCCATGTTTGGATTCAGCAGATCTTGGGCTGTCATGGCTGAGGCAGGGTTCAGCTGTGGCTACACCAGCATAACGCTCAATCTTGTCTCAGCTGGGGGTATGCTGGCATAACTCCCTCAACCTGGCTTCACTGGGGCTATGCTAGATCAGCTGGTGGAACTTAAATCAGTGGAACTTATGCTGCACAAGTCCACAGAAAGGGGTGTGATAAGGGCATGGTGGGGCAAGGAGAGACTTACACTTATTCCAAACCCTGTTCAGCTCAGTCATGTTGGCTAGGGCCCAATCCTCAAACCCTGGACCCACAGCCACCATATCTCCTGCCCTGAGACTCCTGAATGGGGTTTGGAACTTAACACCAGCGTAAATTACGACAAACTTAGTTACACCAGCTTCTTATGGTTAGGATTACTCTGTAAATCTTACATTACAAAACAACTTGCATGCATCCTGTGGTTTTGTGCTTATATATGCATTATATATATATGTTTGCATGTAATTTCAGCAGATTTTTTTTTTAAAGGCTAAATGAGCAGAATGAACAGAAGCAGGCACTCAATGAAAGAAGTGATAAGCTAAAGTCTGAGTGTGTCAGAATCAAGAAACCCTAATCACAGTCAATTTGAACTGGGTTCCTGGAGCATCCCTAGCTTATTTACCTATCACAGCTTCCCTGCTCTAGCCAAAGGAGGGAATTGCAGAGATCAATCAAGAAAGCCTCTTTTACACCACTAAAATAGTGTGAGGGTATAGGTAGGCACATATATAGTCGAATGGTCTTTCAAGCATTCTGGTCCCAAGCTGTGAATGGTCAAAACGAGCACTTTGAAGTGAGTCCAGAAATGAACTAGGAGGCAGCACTCTTGAATAGGCATAATGTGATCACAGCACCTAGTCCCAGGTATAAACCCCTCAGCTATGTTTTGGACTAACTGCATTTTCCAACCATCTTCATTCAAAGCCAATGGCACATGTAATGTACTACAACAGTCTATTCTGGAAGTTATCAGGACATGGTTCACTTAGGCCAGATGATCTCTGTCCAGGGAGGGCCATAGCTGGTGGAGGGGTTCCATCCATGAGGGCAACCTATGCCTCTAATGAAAAAGCTGAATCAATATACACAGTCAAATTGTGGACGTTTTCCTTCAGGCTGAGTATACATGGACAGTACAGTTCTGTCCAGTACAGGCTGAACATCATAACTTAGGCAGATGATGAGTATATCATCAGATGAGTGCACAGGCCTTAACCTGAAAAGTGGGTATATTTTGAAACACTTGGAATTGAAAGAGGTTCTCTCTTTAAGTAATTTTTCAGGAATTATTACAAAAAGGCAGCCCTGTGTTAATTTTGCGATTGCTGATTTGTACAAAGCTGGGTTCAGGCATCAATTTCCCTCCTAAAATTTCAGCCACGTTTGTAGGGATCTTCAAGATTATGGGCAACATTTTATTTATTTCCAATATATTTTGGTTTTCAATACTCAGAATATTGTATTAGCCACCCAGGGAGGCTAATAAGGGCCCAGAACAATAACTATACAGTAACCGAACTCTCTCCATTCTGTCTTAGCCCACTATTTTGCTACCCAGTTGGGTTGTGTCATACAGACAAACATGTGTCCCAGGATCCCCAGCCATGTAGCAGAGGATGCTGGGGTCCAGCTATCAGATTGCTCATATTATCACATAGAAAGTTGCAAGAGATTAAGCCATGCACCTCTTGGATCACATGCTGCTCATGAGAATGTTCACACATGACCATTCGTAAACAGCTGTTTGGGTTGCTTGTACACTGTGGCTGGCCTGTTTCTCCATCTGGTCCTACGTACCTGGAAGCCTGAGAATGATTAGGTAGAGAGAACTCAATGATGACACTGAATATTTGAAGAGTTAACACAACATTCTTAGCTCCAAAGTGTTTGGCTGCCTGTCATATCAAATAAGAAATGGTAGCTGCACTTTCTCCATACAAAGTGAGGCTGCTTCTGAGCTCAGCGCTTCCATCAGCCAGCCAATTAAAGTTGTATCGAGAGCTGCTATTGCAAGGTAAGGCAGTTCCATTCTAATGAGCTCCTAATATTGTTTACATTCTTGTGCTGTAGCTTTAATTCTTTAGCAACTTCTTTAGATCATGATGACGAGGAAAGAATCCTTGTTAGTGAAAACTTATGTGGGAATATGGCTCCCATCCTGAGATCTTCAGAGTACATGAAAGTGAAGGAAAGCACATTTTATTCAGCAATAATTGCTGGAGTTCTGTGTTATCTCTGGATGATATTTTGAAGGCAAGTTGCATCTTTTTGGCTACTTTCTTTGGGGAAACCAATGCAAACTTAGATTTATTTCATATTGGTGCACAAAAAGAAGGGATACAACCAGATCTTTTCAGTGTCAATTCTTAACAAGGACAGCTTATCTAAGTTTGTTGTGGTTGTTTATGTAGCAATTGCTTTTTATTATTATTTCCCCTCTAAATAGAGAACTGTGTGCAGTAGGGGGACGAAGGCCTACACCAAATGCAGGCTCTGGATTTAACATTCCTTACCTAGGAGCACAGAAAGCTGTGCTATACAGGCAATTTGTGCATCTAGTCCAACACTGTCTACCCTCCAGGGGCTCAGGCATGAACTTCTTATGGCCTAGATAAGGTGCTGTGATTGTATCACAGATAGCATACCTTTACTAGGGTTGCCAGGCCAGAAGCATCCCAAAACCTGAGATTTCAGGGGTGGGCCCTAGTGATGTCAGGGGGGTGGTTCTGAGTGATGTCACAGGGGCGGGCCCAAGTGATGTCATTAAGCATGATACATTACGCATCAATCACAGTTGCTTGGAGCATACAATTTAAAAAAGTTCTCTGATTGGAAATTAAAACAGAAATCTTAGCTAAAATATGGTGTTTCCGCGTCCAGCTGAAGTGACAGAACCATTCCTTCTCACCTGCTTAGGGAGCCTGGGTAGGGGCATTTAATCTAACCTACTTGCTTTCAGTAAGAATGGTTTAAGGGCCATTAGGCCAGGCCAGTCACCAGGCCACTGTAGGAAGAAAAAAGCCTAGTGTTGTGGAGATGTTAGATGGGAGCTCTAGGGAGTAAAGATGGATGCCCTTGAATGCTGCAATTCTAAATACACTTACTAAGGAACTAAGGACCATAGAACTCAACAAGACTTACTTCAGAGTAGAAACAGTTTGTATTCTGCTGTTGGTAAAGCTTGACTAGGGATCCTCTGCAAAGGCATCCATATCCAAGCAGGGTTGGCAACCCCCTGACTGGAATGCCTTGCCCCTATCTTTTAACATGGCTGCTCCAAACTTCTTTACAGATTTGACCCTTTACTTCAGATAGAGGTCTGTGAAATGAGTAAGAGTAAGAAGATTCTCTATCCTTTCTGCCTAACCTGTGGGTTGCTATAAACTCACTTTGACAGCCAACCCAATTCCAGTGAGTAATAATTGACAGAGAGAAAACACACATGGTTTGGTCTACCTTCACAGACAGCAGCTTGGGAACAACAATTGCAGCCACACTTCCAAATATGTGAACTCTCTTTTACCACTATTGGGCAAGAAACAAACTGTCATGCAACCAACAAGGTGCATCATCAATGGGCTTTAGGGGGTTGAGCTGAGCACATGGAACCACTGTTGTTGCTTCTATGGATGTAAGGGAGTGAGGTCAAAGGTAAATAAAATGCAAAGAGAAAAACAAAAACAAAAGAAAGTGATGCTTTCCTAAATGCAATTCCATACCAACCACAACAAGATTCCTATGAGTAAGGCAGACAACTCAGCATCCCACAACCAGTCAGGATTCATAACCAAAAACCAAAACTAAAAAAAAATTCTTGGCAGCCAATCCCCCAAGGCCACAAAAATCCCCATGCAGCACAACCTGACCCAGGGGCTGCAGTTAATGCAGAATGCTATGGCACAATTGCTGACATGAGTGAGATCCTATCAGGACATAATACATCTGCTCTGAAATCTGCATTGGTTGCTGATTTGCTACCAGGCCAAGTTCAAGGTGTGATTTCCATGTTATGGGTGCCACATAGCACTTGTTCTGCTCTTGTAAGAAATCAGTCCTGTAATGTGGTAGTACCTATGCTTTGGAACTCCTTGCCTATTGACATTAGGCAGATGTCTCTTTTCAACACCTGCTAAAACATGTTTGGTTAGCCTGCCCAGGCACGTAGAAGCTATTGTGTTTTTAAATCTGTTTTCAACTCATCGTTAGTTTTGTTATTTTGAATGTTTTTAAATGCCCGTCTTTAACTGTTTTTGCCAATAATTTTATTGTTTTAATTCTTTCTGTAAACCACTTGGAGATTTTTTACAATAAAGTGGTATATAAATGTTGTAAATAAAATACATAAATAAATTTTGGAGTCACTGTGCCCTTGAGCCTTTTTCCACTTTTAGGAACAAAGGGGAATCTGCCTTATACTGACTCAGGCCATTTGGTACCATCTAGCTGAGTACTGATCACATGGATTAGCATTGGCTCTCCAGGATTCCAGGCAATAGTCTTTTCCAGATATTGAATTTTGGGCCTTTGCATGTAAAGCATATGCCCTACCAATGAGCTACAGCCCTTCCCCTGTTTAAAAAAGTATATTTTAAAATGGTTGTTTTCAATTCACTCTTGAATGCACATCATACATAGGGCAGATCCACACAATTCATTTAATGCCCATTCAACACCCCTTTGAAGCACATGAATCCCACCACAGAAACATGGGAACTGTAGTTTGTTAAGGGTGGTGGAAGTCATGTGCTTTAAATGTGAGTTGGATATGCTTTAGATGTATTGTGTGGATCTACTTAATAAACTTTTCCTGCATGTAAATCATTTTAATTAATTTTTCAAAATGGAAATGAGTTAAAAAATGTACTGGGTGACCATGTGCTACTCACCATCTCTCAGCCTGTCTGCCCCTCAGGATGAAAACAACGGAGAACCAAGACCACCCCAAGGAAGAAGGGTACACTTAAAATGTAGAGGAAAAATAATCTACTACCATAGTGTGAAATCAAATACTTATTGGGACACATATAAATCAATAATAAATAAATGAACTTCATTCACCCAACCAAAAATTCAGAATCATGCCACTTTAAGCTGTTTTGCAACTGTTTATACTTGTTTTATGGTTATTGGATTTTAAAGGGATTTATTTTTTATTGTGAGCTGCTTTGTTTTCCAATCACCAACCCTACTGAAACTTCACCCCGTCCCAAAGGCCATAAACTTGCTGATATATAGTTGCTGATGAGAAGTTAATAGCAATGTTTACTGAACATACCTCACAGAAAACCCGGAACTCAGCTGACTACCTTTCAGAATGTTTGCTGAGCATCTGTCCAAGAAAAAAAGTCAGACAGTCACTGTTAATAAAGACGTTCATCCAGACTTTGGTGTGTAAGGTCCTCTTGAGATGGTAAGCTGTGAGGGGTTATTTTTGCTCTTTTCACCAGCATGGATGTCTATAAAGAGTTTTTGGGGGGTGGGGGGTGGGCAAAGTAAAAAACTGAAAGGTGAAAGCAGACTAGTTTCTCACCAACACACCTTCTCTTACAGCCTGCCTTAAGCAGCCACCTTTGATTGGCCAAACTGCAGGTAGCTGGTCCTGTCTCCATTCCTCAGGATTTCAGACAGGCGTTTCTCCCAGTTCCATTTGCAGATGCTGGAAGCCGAACCTGGGAACCTTCACATGCAAAGCAGTTGCTCTGTGACTAAGCCACAGCTGCCACCTCGTAACTTGTAAGAAAAATATGTAAGAAAAAAGGGAAATGTAACAACAGTCTAACACAATAATTCAATTGCAGTGTTTCTCCAAAAAGGCAATTATTGTACATTATACCATTTTAAATATTGAGGAAACGTAGAGAGGGATTTGAACTAGGATTTCATTACAGCAGAGAGTTCTGACATGACTGACCTTTTTGTAGCTGAGGTTCTAGTGGCATTATGTAGCCCTGCATTTAATTAATTAACTTTGGTTTTGCTTGTGGAAGTTATGTCAACTTTAGAGGAACATAGACTTAAAAACAGTTGGAATTTCCCATAATACTTTTTAGATTATGTGCAGCTAGCCTCAGAGAAGAATTTTTGAAGTATTAAAGCTTGAGAGAGGAAAAATGAGCAGCCCTTCAGTCTAACCTCACCAACCTGTCAGAACTCTGGCTGCAGCAGAGAATCCCTTGGCCATGAATAGTTGCCCTTGAAAATATTTTGAACTATTAGAGGGAACATAGATGAGCATCCATGGGAATTATTGAAGTGGAGGATTAAAAAAAAAGAGAGAGAAAAGAATATACAGTGGTGGATAAAAAAATAAAGTTTGACTCTATACCTTCTAAAAGGTCCACTGGGGTAAATTTGAAGTTCTCTTAACAAGATTCAACATTCAGGAAAAGAGAGAGAGTAGGAGAGGCTGACTTTTCTTCAAAAAGGTTTCTAATGTTTTCCCCAAGTTAATACTTAAAAGCGCTTTGGCAGAAACTTGAGGGGAATTTTAAAATGTAGAAGTTCTTCAACATCTTTTTCTCAAGTCCAAATGTATACAGTAACTCTCTATTTGTGCCTTTTGTAGAAGTAACAGCCAGCTAAACACAGCAGCTTGCCTTGCAGTATATTGCTCCTATTGCTACAACATGGCACAGTCACCGTGGAATTTATCCAGTAAAGAGAAATTTGGAGACCCTTGTTTTGGCAGAACATCAATAGCAATTCTGAGAGACTTTTAAAAGAATTCAGACAAAAATAGCAATTTGTTTTCAGAAATTTAGGATTACAGGTTATAGCCTCCAAGCAAAAAGCTGAATCATGAAAGTCAACAAATTACTATGTGCCTCTCCAGACACCCTTTTATTGTGCATTCATGATGATTTGTGCTTATTATGGTATCTAGATGGTTTTGGTAATCCCAAATTCAATACTGTTCGAACCTGTAAAAAAATTGGGGTGGACATACTGCTTCATGTCCAGTCAGTGCATGTCTCATAACTTCCTGCCGAAATCCTCTAAGTATTTTTTGCCACAAATGTTCTAGTTAATTTTTTGTCCTGCTTTTGTTTTGCTATAGCACAATACTATCCCTCTAAATGGAAGTAATGCTGGAACATTGCTGTCCTGGGCTCCTGCTGGGAGGAAGGGTAGGATATGGATGGATGGATGGATGGATGGATGGATGGCTAGATGGATGGCTAGATGGATGGCTAGATGGATGGCTAGATGGATGGCTAGATGGATGGCTAGATAGATGGATAAACACTGGGGAGACATTGCAGAACAACTAATAAAGTGGAATGATGTGTAGATGGTCCAGCATAAATCCAGTGCTACAGGACTATTATTGCATAAATGACATGTTAAAGAATACACCCACCAAAAAAAAGCCATCTGGAGGGCCCCTATAGAAGTAAAATTATCTTGCACTTTTAAAATAGAGATCAATGGAAGGGCAGTCATGTTAGATTCCCAGGACAGACCCTATTAAGCAACACTGGAACTGTGAGAATTAGCCGAGGCCAAGTTTAAAACAAGAGAGATAAACACAGAATAAGCATAGGCTGATAAGACTGATTAAGAAAAGACTAATGATTGGAGGGCAGTTTGATAGTGACACCTGGCACCTGGTTGGCCACTGTGAGAACAGGATGCCGGACTAGATGGGCCACTGGCCTGATCCAGCAGGCTCTTCTTATGTTCTTATGTTCTTATGACCAGTGATATGGCCTCATCTATGATAGTATCCTGCCTTTAGAGCTTTCTCTTCAAAGAGGTTCATCTCAATTGCCTAGTGGTGAGTCTATTGCCTTAGGCCAGGATGAGCAACCATTTTTCTTTTGTCAAGGGTCACATTCCCTGGGTAGGATAAGAAGGATAATCTTTCATAGACCATGCAACAGTGGGTGGAGCCAGAGCCAGGTTACCTAATCTGGAATTTATTTATTATTTGATTTATATCTCGCCCTTCCTCCCAGCAGGAGTCCAGGGTGGCAATTAAGACCACCCTGCTTTAGTTATTACCATGCCTACTTCAGATTACTATTCCCTATCAGACACTGGTCTGCTCAGAAGTTAGTCTCACTACGTTTGAGGAGGTTACTTCCAATAAGCACACAGAGGATTTGTTTTTTAGCACAACAGACCAATACAGCTAATTTACTAGAAAGCAAATGAAAGTAATTCTTTTCTAATTTTTATGAGCAATGCGCACACAACAGAAACCTTCCTATTTGTCCTCAGGCACCTGGGGAAAAATCAGGTGAGACAATAATGAAAAAAGGTTTTTAAAAGATAATTTATTTTATATAAACACGATCCCTTCCAGTTGTTCTGAAACTACATAGAAAGGGGTAGGGAAACCACATTTCAACACCAAGAACAGTAAGGAGGCAATGAATAGGGAGGCAGGAACTCTGATAGCATGGAGTTGGGCAGTTTCAGGAGGTGATGGAGGTGCAAAAAAAATAGGTTGTCCACCTGTGCCCTAGGCATATTAGATTTGTTTTTAGAAAGAGAGATTCCTCACTGCAACACTCACCCTCCAACATCACAGGCACAACATGGAAAGGCAACAAAGGGGGTGGGGCCAGGCAAAGTGAGGGCACTCTCTTTCTTTTGTAAATCTTACAACATGGGGGAATTGAGTGCCTGAATAGGGTTAGCCTTACCTCAGTCTGAACTGTTGATGTTGTAGTCATTTTATTTTTAAAATTTTTATTGATTTATTAGATTTATATCCTGCCCTTCCTCCCAGTAGGAGCCCAGGGCGGCAGGCATTCTATGCAATTCATTGTGTGCTCTGACTGTTGTGCGTACTGCATGCACAATCTACTGCGACACTGCACAATATCAATGCAGCAGTGCTAGAAAAAGTAACAATTTGGCTGGAAATAAACACAATAACATAATAAATTATTTACAGTCAGCCTGAAAATAAGGAGACTTTTCATTAATCCAGTGCTCTGAGTATTCAGTACACATTAGTAATCCAGAGCTTGGAAAAGTTACTTTTTTGAACTACAACTCCCATCAGCCCAATCCAGTGGCCATGCTGGCTGGGGCTGATGGGAGTTGTAGTTCAAAAAAGTAACTTTTCCAAGCTCTGGAATCCCTTATAGCAACTCTGTAAGGTTGACCAATATTATTATTCTGTGCTTCTGGGGGGAGAAATGAGGATACAAGACCGTGATTTGCAGAGTTCTTTCATGAAATTTGAACTGGGGTTCATTCTGATAGCCCCACAATATAGAAGGTGACAAGATATTTATCAACTATTCATAAATGTAACTTGCATGGCTAAGTAAAGGTTAAAAGAAAATACATACAGTGAAAATTGCATGCACTGTAAGTAAATATCACAACTAGAAGCCACCCAGAGAGTGTTTTCAGCTCTATCTGGAATGTAAGATATGGAAAAACACAGTCACCCACCCCATATTAGAATGCACTCACACTCTCACACACATTCAAAACAGGTGTCAGCGACCACTTTTTTCTTGCCAAGAGTGATAAATGTGTGAAACAGGCTGTCAGGCAAAGTTGCTAAGGCAAAAACGCAGGGGCTGTGAGAGAAAAATGAGATCTCTTCCATAGGGAAGCTGAGTACTAAGAATGGATGAACTTGGAAGGAATGGATGGCCTCTTTCACTCCCCAATGAATTCTTATGTTCTCTTCTCAGTTGTCTTTCCAGCAATCATTTAACTGAAAAATTCAGTCTGGTTACGAGCTCACAGCCTCATTGCAGCACAGTCACCGGGACTACTTCAGTCTGGACAACAACTGATATTCCTTGGTGCACAGTTGGACATTAGTTTAACATCCTGCAATTTCCTTTCAGCACTCCAGATATTTTTATTTTCAGCTAAATTGTCTGTCATGTTTGTACACACGTCAGGGCACCTTAAATTAACCTCAAGTCTCATTTAAGCACTGCTTTTTGTGTCATTATGATGTCTGCTTGATGTAAGCACTAGATCTGAAACTGGAGGGCTTTTGCCTGCATGGTGACAGGGAAAATATTGTGATATATATTTCTAGCCTTTTCCCACAACGTCCTCCACAACAATCTTCCTGTCTTGTTGACAATGTTCATATATTTTTCCAAGCAAAAGCAGTTAGTAACCCGAGGGTCAAATTGGATTCTTAGTTGCTTTCTTTGTTTATATATGAAAAGGTGTCAGGGCTGTTTATGATTTGACACATGTATTTCCTCAGCCAGTGGCTAGAGCATCTGGTTTGGATGTGGGGAAACTCAGGTTTAAATCCCCACACTCTAGCCTACTAATGGAAGCCTTCTCATTCACATAGTAATTCTCATAAGTGGACTATACTGCTTCAGACTGCTGTTGACTATTCCTCCATTTTTTGTTTTTAAATCAATAACTGCTGTTACAGGGTAGCATGTCTCAGAACCTCCAGATATGTCTCATGAGCAGAAAGGTGCCAAGGAGAGGGCAATCTGGACTAAAAATCTTGAATTTGATTCTGTATTATACTTCTTAACTATCTGTAAATGTGAGGACATATTATATCATGCATGCCCCCGCCCCATCCCTGAATGAGGCACTCGTTTATAGCCTCAGGGAAAACAATGTCTTGGTTTAAAAGCTCACTGAGGGGGCCCCTGGGCAATTATCAGGCTACCTTATAAGATACCTTATACTGGGAGGTCCGTGGAGGAAGAATGGGACGTAAATATAATACAAAGTGCATCTCCTGATTTCTGCTATCCCACATACCAACATTGAGTGTTTGGGATACAGACTTTTTTTTGAGAAAATATCTTGGTCTTTCAACACCCCTTCCCAAAAATGAAGTCCACATTGCTGAATATCCCCCTCAAATTTCTCAATTTTTTTACACTGGCCCCCATTCCACACACCCCAAGCCCAGGAATGGCACCAGGTGTGAGGCATTGTGGAAGATGCAAAAATGGTAGCTATGTTGCCAGCACAGTTGCTGCTGATGACTCTTGAAGTGACAGTCGTCCTTCAAGTTCATAATCTGGGTGGAGAATTTTGAGAGACCATTTGCACACAGGTGTAGTTTGGGATGCAAAAGCAGATATGCAGTTTTTGCAATATGGATCTAAAGCGCTGCTCTGCATCCCTTGCAAACTATACATTTGAACTCTCTATTTGCAGTTGCCTAAGCATGAAAAACAGCATATGGGGAAACAACTTCAGCCTTGTTAAAAAGATATTTGGCCCTTGACACAGAATGAAACTTCTGAAGTTGAAGAACGCTCACCAGCGGCATCTCTCTCAAGTATTTCATAGAAAAAACAATATTATATGAAACACTGTCAGGAATCTGTCCTTGGCAGACAATTATGGAAAGCTCTGATTTACATTCTTTGTAGTCCAAATAGAGGGAACACAGAAAAGGGCACCACCTGTTTAGAAGAGAGGATGGTGAGGATTATTTGGAATAAGGCATTTCCTGAGGTATGGAAGACTATAAAGGTGATGAGCAGCCTTTTGATTTGGGCCTGGGAGTTGAAAGGCTGCTACTGCCACTGTGTTAAAAACAGGATTCAACAGTGCCTCAGGTTTTACACACACACAAATTTAGCAATACTTTAGATTAGTTCTATTTGCTTTTCTGTAGTGTTCATTAAGCTATTTTAAATTGTTATGTGTTTTTGTAGATTATATTATCTAAATTTAATAAATCATTAGCATTGCATTTTCTTCATTTAGCAGCACAAATGAGACAAAGGGGAAAGAGCAATATTTGGTCAGTCTCCCTCTGTCTCTGTCTGTCTCTGTGCCAGTTGCAGTTTCTACAAACATTCAGGATTAATGCACTTCACGACATACTGAGGAGTAAAGTTCCTTAGGCTGTTCCCCTTTCCATTTCCAATGCATTAGAGCAAAAAGTGCCAACAACCTGGCATTGCGGGCCAGGTCGGACCATTGCTGTGTGGGCGTGGCCGGTGGCTGCGGCGTTGCGGGCCAGGATGAGTCGTCGCTGCGTGGGCGCTGTTGTGGCCACCTCCGGAGCGCCCTGGGGCATGGGACTGCTGCTGTGACTATTGCTGTTTGGGCAGGCGCTGCTGTTTGCATGGATGCTGTTCATCATCGTTGCGGCCAATGTCATCATCTGTCGTCATCTGCCGTCATCTGCCGTTTGCCCGGGTGCAGGCGTTGCCGTCACTGTTTCCGTTGCTGTTTGTGTGTGGATCGGCGGGGCTGGTTGCTGTTGTCGTTTCCTTTTGGGGTGTGCGCTGTCGTCGCCGCTGCTGTCATCTGCTGCTGTTTGAGTCGTCGCCACTGTTGCTGCCTGGGGGTGGATCGGCAGGGTCCCCCTTTCGGGGTGTGCGCCACCATTGTTGTTGCTCATTATCATCCCGTGTGGGACAGGCTGATGTTGTTGACATTGTGAATGTGGGCGTTGCTGCTGTCAATGCTGCAACCCCCCGCTGTTGCCATCATTTTGGCCTTAATACCATCTTGGCCAAGCTGGATCGCTGCTGCTCCCGCCTGTCGAGTGCTGAATGTTTCCACGCCTGCTGTTTATTGTTTTAACTGTGGATTGTGTTTAGTGTGAATGAAATTTGAGTGTGTATATGAATGTGTTAATTTGAATTTATATGTAGTCAATCTGTGGATTGTGTTGAGTGTGAATGAGTCTGAGTGAGTATATGAGTACGTGAGTGTGAATTTATGTATATGTTATGTGCCTGGGAGAGAGGACTTCGTGACAAGCGGGGAGATTTGGGCCCCCCAATTAACATAGTGACGGGTAATGGGAGGTATGGTGTTGTGAGGAGAACTTGCCAGATAAGGGGAACTCGTCCCAGACAGGTTGTGTCTGTGCCCTGTTCCGGTCCTCCTCACATCCGCAGGACTGGTGGTTGTCCTATCAGCCAGCTCTCGGATCTCCAAGTGTTGCTTCTGAATGCCAGGTCGGTACATAATAAAACCTCCCTCGTCCATGATCTAATTGTTGATGAGGGTGCCGACCTGGTATGTGTAACCGAGACCTGGGTGGGCGATCAGGGAGGTGTTACTCTTTCCCAGCTTTGCCCACCTGGGTACATGGTTCAACACTGTGGTAGATCCGAGGGTCGGGGAGGTGGGGTAGCTGTGGTCTATAGGAGTTCTCTCTCACTCATCAAGCACCCTGTCCAGGTGATTACTGTTTTGGAGTGCCTCCACCTTGTGCTGGGTCAAGGAGACAGACTGGGAATCTTGTTGGTGTACCACCCACCCTGCTGCCCAACAGCTTCCCTAACTGAGCTGACAGAGGTAGTCTCGGAGGTATTGTTGAGGTCCCCCAGACTACTGGTACTGGGAGACTTCAACATCCATGCCGAGGCTACTTTATCTGGGGCGGCTCATGACTTCATGGCCTCCATGGCAACCATGGGGCTGTCTCAATTTGCCACTGGCCCAATGCATGTGTTGGGGCATACTCTTGATTTGATCTTCACCACTGGACATGGAGATGGGGATCTGGAGGTGGGGAGTTTTTCATCGACTCCATTGTCATGGACAGATCACTGCTTGTTGAAGTTTAGGCTTACAGTGGCCCTTTCCCTCCACAAGGGTGGGGGACCTATTAAGTTGGTCTGACCTCGGAGACTAATGGATCCTCAGGGTTTTCAAAGGGCTCTGGGGGATTTTCCGACTGATAGGACTAGCGCTCCTGTAGAAGCCCTGGTCGAACTGTGGAATACGGAAATGACCCGGGCCATGGACACGATTGCTCCTGCGCGCCCTATCCCATGCAGAGCTCATGCAGCCCCGTGGTATACCCCGGAGCTGAGAGCGATGAAGCAAGAGAGGAGGAGGCTTGAGTGCAGATGGAGACATACTCCTGACGGATGCAATTATGCCTTGGTAAGTGCCTCTACTAAGTCGTATATAGAAGCGGTGAGGGCAGCGAAAAAGCGATATTTTGCTGCCACCATTAATTCATCTCTCAACCGCCCAGAGGAGCTTTTTAAAATTGTCCAAGGGTTTTTACACTCTAGTCCTCAGGACATCATAGAACCATCAGAAACCCGCTGTAATGAGTTCGCCCGGCACTTCCAAGATAAAATCTTATGCATCCGCCGGGACTTAGACTCCAATATTATGGCAGTTGAACCAAATGAGGTATCCAGAGCATGGCCTTGTCCTCATTTATTGGATGAGTTTCAGTTGGTACAGCTTGAGGACGTTGACAAGGTGCTTGGACTGGTCCGTGCAACCACTTCTGTTCTGGATCCTTGCCCCTCTTGGCTAGTGAAAGCTGGCAGGGCTGGAACAGCCGGTTGGGCCAGGGAAGTGATAAATGCCTCCTTGAGAGAGGGAGTGGTCCCTAGCTGTTTGAAAGAGGCGGTAGTGAGACCACTCCTGAAGAAACCTTCCTTGGACCCAGATAATTTGAACAACTATAGACCGGTGGCGAACGTTCCATTCCTGGGCAAGGTCTTAGAACGTGTGGTTGCCGGCCAGCTCCAGGTGCTCTTGGATGAAACCGATTATCTTGATCCATTTCAATCCGGTTTTAGGCCCGGTTTCGGCACTGAAACAGCCTTGGTCACCCTGTATGATGACCTATGTCGGGAGAGGGACAGGGGGAGTGTAACTGTGTTGATTCTCCTTGATCTCTCAGCTGCTTTTGATACCATCGACCATGGTATCCTTCTGGGGAGACTCATGGAGTTGGGAGTTGGTGGTACTGCTTGGCAGTGGCTCCGCTCTTACTTGGTGGATCGTCTCCAGAAGGTAGGGCTTGGGGAGCACTGCTCGATACCCTGGACTCTCCATTGTGGAGTCCCGCAGGGATCAGTTCTGTCCCCTATGCTTTTTAACATCTACATGAAGCTGCTGGGTGCGGTCATCAGGAGTTTTGGAGTGCGTTGTCACCAGTATGCTGATGACACGCAACTCTATTTCTGCTTTTCATCTTCTTCAGGTGAGGCTGTTAATGTGCTGAACCGTTGCCTGGCTGCGATAATGGACTGGATGGGAGCTAACAAACTTAGGCTCAATCCTGACAAGACTGAGACGCTGTTGGTGAATGCCTTCTCGGCCCAGATGGTGAATGTGCAACCTGTTCTGGATGGGGTTACACTCCCCCTGAAGGAACAGGTTCGTAGTCTGGGGGTTCTTTTCAATCCATTCCTGTCCCTCGAGGTTCAGGTAGCCTCGGTGGCATGGAATGCGTTCTACCATCTTCGGATGGTAGCCCAGCTATGCCCCTACCTGGACAGCGATGACTTCGCCTCAGGTGTGCATGCTCTGGTAACCTCTAGATTGGACTACTGCAATGCACTCTATGTGGAGCTGCCTTTGAAGACAGTTTGGAAACTACAGCTAGTGCAAAACGCGGCAGCCAGACTGTTGATGAGGATGAGACGGTCCGCACACATAACACCTGTTCTGGCTCATTTATTTATTTATTTATTTATTTATTTATTTATTTAAAATATTTATACCCCGCCCTTTTTCCAAAGAACCCAGGGCGGCTTACAAAAATAATCATGAAGAGTTAAAACAGTAAATATACAGAATTAAAATAGTTAAAATGAATTAAATCAAATACAAGGTAAGAGTTAATTACCAATTCAATTAAAAGCCCGTCTGAATAGGATCGTCTTCACCTTAGCACGGAAGGAAAGAAGTGAGGAAGCTAATCGTACTTCACTGGGGAGGGAATTCCACAATCTGGGGGCAGCCAGCGAAAAAGCCATATTTTGTGTCTTTACAAGAGAAACTTGTGAAAAAGAAGGAGTAGAAAGTAAGGCCTCACCAGATGGTCTCAGAGTCCGGGCAGGATCATAGGGGGAGATACGATCTAACAGATAACCTGGACCTAAGCCGTATATGGCTTTATAGGTTAAAACCAGCACTTTGAATTGTGCCCGGAAACATATTGGCAGCCAGTGGAGCTGGTACAACAAAGGGGTTGTGTGTTCCCTGAGCCCAGCTCCAGTTAACATTCTGGCTGCAGCTCTTTGTACCAATTTAAGTTTCCGAGCAGTCTTCAAAGGCAGCCCTACGTAGAGCGCGTTACAGTAGTCTAATCGGGATGTAACTAAGGCGTGTGTCACCGTAGTCAAGTCAGACAGGTCAAGGAACGGGCGCAGTTGGCGAACTAATCTTAATTGAGCAAAGGCACTCCCGGCAACAGCAGAAACCTGGGCCTCCAGGCTCAAAGCTGAGTCCAGGAGTACCCCCAAACTGCGCACCTGCGATTTCAGGGGGAGTGTAACCCCATCCAGCACAAGTTGAATCCCTATCCCCTGAAACTACAGTTTGCACTGGCTACCTGTTCATTTCCGGGCCAGATTCAAAGTGCTAGTTTTGACTTATAAAGCCTTACACGGCACGGGACCACAGTACCTGGCGGAATGCCTCTCCCGATACGAACCTACTCATTCACTACGTTCAACATCAAAGGCCCTCCTCCAAGTTCCGACCCATAGAGAGGCTCGGAGGGTTGTAACAAGATCTAGGGCCTTTTCAGAGGTGGCCCCCGAATTATGGAACAGTCTCCCCGATGAGGTACGCCTGGTGCCTACACTTCTATCTTTCCGGCGCCAGGTCAAACCCTTTTTATTTTCCCAGGCATTTTAATATATTTTATTAGCTTTTAATATGTACCAGATTGTTTAATTGTTTAATATGTTTTCCTTTTAGTGTTTTTTATGTGATTTTATTGTATTTTACTTACTGTTGTGCACCGCCCAGACAGACTTTTGGCTGTGGGCGGTATAAAAATTGAATAAAATAGGACTTCCCAGGAGGATTGCTCCACCTGTGACTGCCTCTGAGACGAGCTCCCATCTCAGAGGAAGCTTTTTCAGTTTTAAAACCAGACAGAAGATTTTTTTGACTGGTAAAAACTTTCTCCCAGGCAAGGGAGAAACGAAGAGATCACCCACAGAAGCTTCATTGTGTTTGTTGGGGACTGGAATTCATCAGGATTGCCTATGAACGAAGGTGTAGCCAGCAGCGTCTGACGGAGTCAGGGAATTCAAGCAAGCTCAAACTGACTAAGCGAGACTTTTTTTTTCTTTAAAGAAAAACGGATTTTAACAGGCAAGCATCCTTCTGTCTACTACTATCTACTATCACTCTTATCATTGTTACAGTAAAAGAGATTTGTTATAGAATCAGCAACAAAGAATCCCTGGGTGAGTTATACCTTCCTCTTTTATACACGGAATTAAGGAAGAAGAAAATCGAAATAGCTTATCTTTGTTTTTATTGCAAAAAGCTGGCATGGAATTGAGCATTACAAAGATATAAATGGATGAGGGGCATCTAATCTGAAGAGGAAAATCTGATTAATATGAGCATTTGAGTACTATTTGTTTGGGACTATTTTTTCTGGTCTACTTTATTTTGACGAATCTGCTTATTCTTTATGCCACTAATTATTTTGATGCTGGGAACTAAGTTCGTTTTGCACTCTTGGTAACATAAGAGATAAGGCAGGCTGTCTAGAAAATGATGTCAACAGGCTTGGAATATTAACTCCTTTGTTGCTGGAAAAAGAAATAAATTGCTCTTTGCTTGAGAATAGTGGCTATATTGGAAATTGAAGGGGGGGGTTGGTCTTAAGAATGACAATCAAGAAAGCGGCCGAGACCCTGGATGTACAGGAAGGGGTTCTCTCTCTAAACATGTTTCAGAAAATAATGGATGAGATTAAGATAACGAAACAAGAATTGAGACAGGGCAGACAAGAGATGAAAATTGAATTTGGCAAAATGAAACAGGAGCTGAAAGAAATAAAGGATTCTATGAGAAAAGAAGATATAACTGGACAAGCAACAGGAAATGAAAGAAAAATTAAAGGGAAGGTGCAAGTCCTGGAGATTGGAATAGATATATCAAATGTGGAATTGGAAAAAGATTTGGACTTTATAGCTGTGATGGATCCTAGTGACAAAGATTATTGCTTGGAATTCAGCGCTGTCTCTGAAGGAATTGGTGAAGATATCAGAGATAAATTTATCAATGTTTCAAAAAAAATTCTGGACTGGAATGATCTGATGGAACCTGAGATAGAGAAAGTTTATAGAATTAATTCCAGATATGTGACAATGGAAAAACTCTCAAGAGATGTGCTAGTGCACCCCGTAAAAAAGAAGAACAGAGATATGACTTTACAACAATATTTCAGTAACACAGTCAGAATTGATGGCAAGAAAATATTTGTGATGAAAGAAATTCCTATCAGACTCTTACTATATGACTATGACAGCAGAATTATGTGTGCAAGGATGGACGATGGAAGATGGAACTAACACTGATAATGGAAGAATAGCTGTTGAAACTACTGGATTTATTAGAGTTGAATAGATGGATTAATTGACATGTCTATTTGGAGAAAAATCTATAGAAATTTCTCAAGGACTGGAAACCTCTCTTTGACTTTTTGTGAAAAGAATAAAATGATATGATGTTAATGAGATTTAATGATTAACCAAGATAACCACTGGAGGAAAGTGATTTTGTAATATATTAAGGGACAGGTTTGTTATATACTATAGACCTATAGCTGATTTAAGACAAATCGGAAGTCAATATTTTTATTGTATTAGTTATTAATTTGTTCTTTTTCTTTTTGTTTTGTTTTGTTTTAGAAATCTGAATAAAAATTTATATTAAATATATATATATATATATATATATAAAAAATTGAATAAAATAAATAAAATAAATAAAAATGTGTCATATTGTCACCATTCTAGATTTCACTGACATTTCAACAATTCCTCAATCAGAGGGATCACATTTGTCATTTAATAGACAGTGAAATCCAGCCTGTCCCTCTTCCCATGAGTGACTGGCCCAGAGCCAATAGTGTGTGCATGTCCACAGAAGCTCATATAGCATCTGGGGCAGCTCATGCTTAGTTATGCAAAATAATCTGTAATAGCATTGATCAGTTGTTTGCTGTGGGGACAAAATTCAACATCTCAGCTTCCCCACTTCACAAGCAGTCAACTGGCATTCTCAGATAGAGTTATAAGCATGTCTGCCTGCTCTTGACTGTATATGGGCCCTAGATGGATTTAATTTGAATGAATCTGTAGAGGCATAACTCTGGGTGAAATATTACCATCAGCCAGGCTTTGATCTGACTTTGGATACATAGTTTTCTCTGCATCACTTATCTATTGTTAATAACCACCACAACCAGATACAAAAAAAAAATAGCATCATGCATACATGTCTGCAATGGATCCATACTAAGTGTAAGAGGAAACTGCATGAAAGGCAAAAGATAACATCAAGAAGTCCAGTTTTCACTAGCACTGTGATGCATGCTGGAAATAGACTGTCTTCCCATCATCCAGCTGTTAAATGCACAAGATCTCTCAAAGGAAAAATATGGTGGAAACTTTTTATGTGCAGTCCTGAAGTCACCACATGTCCTACTCAACTGAAGAAACTGGTGGCTTCCCAAAAAGAGGCAAATAAGTGCAAGAGGCAGCTTTTCAAATCAATCAAGAGAAGCAACAAATGAGCAACAGACTAGTATAGTGACTAAGGGGAGCTATCCAAATCCCTGCCCCTGCCCCTAGCAGGGCCTTTTGGAGCAGCAGAGCTGCCATCACACCTACAGCCCTGCTGCTCACAGTGGCTGGGGCAGAAGTGGGGAGGGGAGGAAGATCCTTGCACCAGCCTGGAACTGAATCCATGAGTGGGCCCAAATCAGACCTGATGCCATCACGTAACAGCAGTGGGGCCAATATGGGATCCAAAAGCATACACAACAAGGAAATATAAAAATGAAAGACACACCCAGCAGACCCTGGAAACACTGCCACAGCCTACTTATCAGGAACTGAGCCAGCAATAACATCCACATGCTGACCACACATGGAGGGAACCAATCAACTTGCAATGGTGTGGAAATGCCCCAACTTCAAATCACTATATACAAGGAGATTACACAATCAGTAACAATCTTGATACTGTTAGTCTCTCTGGATCGTCACTTTGCAGTGGTGAGTGGGCTTGTGTGTTCCAATGAACCCTGTGAGTGATGCCGTTGGGAGTCAAGTACTCCCAGCAGGGTCATCCATGGCTGTAAGGTCAAGGGAGAGGAACCAGAGAAAGAACGATCCAAAAAAATCCTCAACGGCAGAACAGGCGGAGGATAACAATGTGTACGTTACAACGGCTGTGAAGGCAGATGAAGGCTGCAGCAGATAAAAGACTTCCAATCATTGTGGTATCCCATGCCATTGGATCAAAGCCTTTTTCTGTCCAGATTGTGTGTTGATTGTTGTGCACCGATCTCCCCACATAAAACAAATTCATGCACAGGTGTCTTCCAAGCAAACCAAACCAAAAGCCCCATGGCGAATGGTGGCGGGGGCAGGACTGTGAAATCCAGAAGCCCCTAGTCATGGGCTGGCACATGGGCGGCAGATACAGACTCAGCCATCCTGACTCAAGGATTGAGGCAGTTGAGTAGTTCGGCAGCTATATCCACGACTGAGCAGTCCTAGTCAGGATCCACTCTGCTCACCCCATATGGGGAGGGGACTAGAAAAGTTGCCCTAAACATAGTCTGCCTCATCTCTCTCCCTGACTGGATTACCGTGTCCAGTGGGGTCACCACTTAGCAGTCACAAAAAACAAATGAATTTTGGAACATGGAATATACGGACATTGCTGGACAATACAGATAGTGAACGTCCTGAACGCAGGACTGCCATCATCACAAGGGAGTTGAGACATTTTCATATTGACATAGCAGCACTCCAAGAAACTCAAAGAGCAGGAGAAGGACAACTGAAGGAAGAAAAAGGAGGTTATACCTTCTTCTGGAAAGGACTGCCTGAACAAGAATGATGAATACATGGAGTAGGCTTTGCTATAAAAATAATATTGTAAAGGTCTTGTCAGAAGTTGCTATTGGCATTAATGAAAGACTCTCAACTCTCTGGTTAAAACTTGCCAAAAACCAGCAGGCAACTATTGTAAGTGCTTATGCACCAACATTAGATGCTGATGAAGACATCAAGGAAAATTTTTATAACCAGCTGGACACCATCTTATCAGATATACCTAAGGAGGATAAAATTATTCTCTTGGGTGACTTCAATGCAAGAGTTGGGCATGATTTTGATTTATGGCCAGAAACCATCGGGAAAGAAGAAGTTGGCAATAGCAACCTGAATGGCATTCTACTTCTGACTAAACGTGCAGAGCATAATCTTGTTATTACAAACACACTATTTTGTCAGAAAAATAAATTTAAAACATCATGGAAGCACCCTCAGTCAAAACACTGGCATCTCCTGGATTATGTAATTGTCCGTGCCAGAGATCGTCGTGATGTACTCCTCACTAGGGCCATGACAAGTGTTGATGACTGCTGGACAGATCACCAATTAATTCAATCCACTATAGCCATTAATATTGTTCCTCAACGTAGGCTCCAAGGACAAAAACCAAGGCGTAAAATGAACATCCATGCCCTTCAAGATGCTATTAAGCGAGCCTGCTTTCAAACAACTCTCAAGAAACATCTGCCGATGGAACTCCCTGAAAATGTTGAGGAACACTGGATTAAACTGAAGCCTTCCATTATTGCAGCATGTGAACAAACTATTGGATACCAAACTAAGAAACATCAGGATTGCTTTGATGAGAATGATAGTGAGATTGAACATATCATCGACAAGAAAAGGAAAGCCTTCCAGATATGGCAGAAAGACATTAACTGTGCTGCTAAGAAAAAAAATGTATGCCAGTGCAAAGGCTGAGGTCCAAAGAAGAACTAGAGAACTTAAGTTCTGGTGGATAAAGAAAGCTCAAGAAATCCAGCGCTTTGCAGATGCTCACAATGCATGGGGCTTTTTTAATGCCACAAAGGCCATCTACGGACCAACAAATTATGGTGCAAATCCATTACGTTCAATGGATGGTAGCAAACTTCTTAAAGATAAAGAGTCTATTGCACTGTGCGGAAAGAGCATTACCACGACCTTCTTAATCATAACTCTACTGTAGTTTTTGAGGTCTTCTTGCAAATTCCACAACAACAAACTAGAGACGAGCTTGCAGTATCCCCTAATTTGGATGAAGTCAGTAAAGCCATCAATCAAATGAAGAACAACCAAGCTAGTGGACCTGATGGGATTCCTGCTGAAGTCTTTAAAGAAGGTGGGCCTGAACTTACACAACTTCATAAGCTCATCGAAAAAATCTGGATGAGGGAGACGATTCCGGAAGACTTTAGGGACACCATAATCATCACCCTTTTAAAGAAGGGTGATAGAACAGATGGCAGGAACTATCGAGGTATCTCTCTTCTTGCTACTGTAGTAAAATCCTTGCAAGGATCCTCACAAATCGCCTCCTGCCAATCTCAGAGGATGTCCTCCCCAAATCTCAAAATGGTTTCCACCCTTCCGGGGGACTGTGGACATGATCTTCACTGCATGACAGCTTCAAGAAAAATGCCGGGAGCAGAATTGACCTTTATATATGGTGTTGATCGATCTGACTAAGGCCTTTGACACTGTGAATCGAACCGCTCTCTGGACCATCCTTCTGAAAACTGAATGCCCTGATAAATTTGTGAATATTTTGTGACTCCTTCATAACAACATGACAGCAACAATTTTGGACAACAGTGTCTTTCAGAGCGATCCATTCAGAGTCGGATCAGGCATAAAACAGAGATGCGTCATTGTTCCTATCTTATTTGCTATCTACATTGCTATGATTCTACACCTTATTGAGGGGAAACTTCCTACTGGTGTGGAAATCATATATCGAACAGATGGAAAGCTTTTTAATCTCAGTAGGTTGAAAGCAAAATCTAAGGTAATGTCAACCTTTGTCATAGAACTTCAATATGCCCATGATAATGTAGTCTCTGCAGATTCAGAGAAAGATCTTCAAACTATCCTAAATGTCTTTGCAGAAGCATAGGGGAAGCTTGGGCTCTCACTTAATGTTAAAAAAACCAAAGTGATTCATCAACAGGTGTGAACTAGTCCCTCTGCAGCACCATCAATCCAGCTTAATGGTGTGACATTGGAGAACGTTGATCACTTCCCCTATCTCGGCAGCCATCTCTCTGTAAAAGCTGACATCGATGCTGAAATTCAACATTGTCTGAGCTCTGTGAGTGCTGCATTCTCCCAAATGAAGTGTAGAGTGTTTGAGGATCGGGATATTCACAGGCAACCAAAATGCTTATTTACAAAGCCATTGTACTACCGGCCTTACTGTATGCCTGTGAAACATGGACCATTTATAAACGCCACTCCCAACTTCTTGAAAGATTCCACCAACGCTGCCTCTGGAAAATTCTGCAAATTACTTGGGAAGACTAATGTTAGCATTTTGGAAGAAGCAAAGACTACCACAGTTGAGACAATGATCCTCCAACATCAACTTCGCTGGACCGGCCATGTTGTTCAAATGCCCAATCACTGTCTTCCAAAGCAGCTACTTTACTCCCAACTTAAGGATGGAAAATGGAACATTGGTGGACAGCAAAAGAGGTTTAAAGATGTTCTTAAAACAAATCTAAAAAAATGTAACATGAACATCGACAACTGGGAAGTCTTGGCCATGAAGATCCCAAATGGAGGTTGGCTATTATCAAAGATGCTATGGACTTTGAAGAAGCACGAATACAGGGTGAATGGGACAAATGAGGTAAGAGGAAAGCACGTCAAACAAATCCTCATCACGACCATCTTCCATCTGGAAATCTATGTCCTCACTGTGGGAGGCTTTGTGGATCCAGAATTGACCTCCACAGTCATTTATGGGCCCACTGTTAAAGACCTTATCTTGGAAGACAATCTTACTCGGCCACGAGTGGTTACCAATGAATGAATGACTGTTAGCCTCCAGGCATTCCTACAGACCGGGGTTTGAATCCACTTATACTTCTCACAAATACTGTTGCACTGATTTCTCTTTCTCTTGCACAATGCTTTTTTAACAATGTTAATATTTTGTTATTTAAATTTTTGTACACTATTTATTTATTTATTTATTTATTTATTTATTTATTTGTTAGATTTTTTATACCGCCCCACTAGCATAGCTCTCTGGGCGGTGTACAGCAAAAAATACAAATATACACATTCTATTTTAAATCAGAATCATCATCTTCTAATCAATTAATTTAAAAATTTGCTTAAAACTAGAGTCTCCCAAACGGGCTACGTCCATTATTCAAACAGATTCTTTGTATCAGTAGGATAGGGCTCCTTTAAATGGGGCAAGAAACAACTAGGCTAAGGCTGTGAGCCGCTTACGTCATCTGAGTTTACCCGATTTTTTAATATGGCATGTGATAAAGAGTGCTTGATCCTACTGGAGCACCTGCAGAGCCAGCCAGAGGGGAACCAGTATCTTCATGTTTATGGCTTTTGGCTGTAGACAGAAGGAAAGGATTTGGTGCTCCCCTGAGTTCCAGCCATAAATGATTCAATTTCCTCTACAGTTCGGGGGAGACAATATTCTTTTCTGATGTGTATTTTGTATTTGGGTTTATTTCTTGTGAGCCGCCTTGAGGGCCTTTTGGCCAAAAGGTGGCATAGAAATAAACTGTAACATAATATAACATAACCAGGCACACCAAGGGAGGGATGAAGAAGATACACAGCACAGCACCCACATGGTGTCCTGGGCAGGATGTCTGGACAGAGTACACAACTATCCTAGGATAAGGGGTCAAAGGGCGAGGAAACTATTTTGCTAAGTAGCCACAGGAATGGGCGAGGACATGCAGGAAAGATAGACACAGACTAGGAATGGGCAAGAAGTTAGATTCAGTTCTCATTTCAAGCCAAATCTATCAAATGTGCACTTTTTGAAACAATATGAACCAAGACACAGCCACCCCTCAAAATCCACACTTCATCGAATTTTGCAATGCAGTTCGCCAGCCAATGTTTATAAAAATGCATATTCAGTATGCTGAAAATAACATACAAAAATTCATTATATTAGGAGAAATTGCTTGCAAATTGCTTGCAAAAATGTGTACATTAAGCAAAACTGCCTACAAAAATGTGTATTAGAAGAAATCTGCACTAACGTTTTGGAGAATTTTCATGAGGATTATTTAAAAAAAAACAATCACAAATGCTGCAGAAATGTGGAGAACTGAATTTAAGATTGGAAAAATGAGAAAATGAAAGTACTGAAACTGACAGATCTTTCCACCACCACCCCTCTCACAAACACAGATAGCAAAAACCTCCAGTGGCTCACTGCTAGGACAAGGGTTTAAGAAGCAGACAGTGGGAGTTCAAGCCCCACCAGGGGAAAAAGTGAGTGTAGACCCTCTCAATTTTTGTATCTGGTACTTTTTTAAAGAAAGGGTCATGCCGGAGGCATCGGACATTTAATGGGGCATTGTCTCTCCAACATCTGATCACAGAAATCAGGAGCAGAGGGGCTGCTGGGAGAGCTCTAGCTGGTCCCTAATTTGCATACAGGGTACAACCACACTCCACGAAAAGTGAGGAAAGGCTCCTCCATCAAACCCCTCTGAGCCAATTAGGAGGAGTCCTGCATGCATTAACTAGCCCAGGAGGCCCAAACTCTCCCCTGGCAATCCATGTGACCAATTCGCTGTTGCAATTTATAAATAAATGGTTCCTCTTTGTAGATTTATCATGAGCATTTTTATATTAACTTCAAGCAATATGATAACTGACGGCAAATTTCATTCAGTTTTAATTTAAAAATTCTTCTCTGCCCCAATTTTGAAAGTTACTCATAAGTAGTCCTATTCTGATAATAAATGTATTGCAAAATGTGCTTTTCTGCTTCCTAAATGTCATTTTCATCAGTTGTATAACATAGATGTCATTTGGATGGCTTTATATTTTACTGTACCACACACATCAGTCATTTCAAATAGTGTTAATGTGTTAATTTGTTTTCTATTATGTGAAATGTAATTCACACTTAGCCCGTTTCATTTGGCAGCATTAATCAGCCTAAGGGGAAAAATGATCTTCCCTTGTAACTTTTACCATTATATGTCAAGCATGAACTCCCTGACCTGATTTAATGTTCATTTGATGCTATTAAGAATTGTGCATTTTTTCTAAGATATTTTGTATGGGTTTTATTAAAGACATAGCAGCTGTGTTAAATAGACATTCACCATGCCCTTACATGAGAAGCATTGCAAGCTATTTCTTCTGCTAAACTGTACAAGAGACAAATTTATAGCAAGCTTCTACAAGATGCTGGGATCACACTGTTTTGACTGGGTCAGTTTTTATATACTGGTTTTCTGTGTGCTTGGAGGCAACGAGGCAAAAAGTGAAGAATGGTCATGGAAGAAATAGGTCACACTCCTACTTAAAAATACAATCCAGCCATGGTTAAGTACATTTGAAGATGAGTAAAACTACCTGGTTCTGCTCCAAAAGGAGAGCAGAATAGTTGAATGATCTACCGACCCTCTGGAGTGGTTTGCAGAAGCCTCAGTAGATTCCATAATCCAATTTGAGCATGCAGAAAGTATCAGGCCAGTAGAGTGTCATCCCCATGTGGCCTAGGGATGTCTATAGGCCATGCTAGGATACTGGTCCATATATTAACTGGGCTGTTTACAGAATAGACTCATTCCAAAAATGCTTTTGCCTGAGAGAGCACCCAGAACTCTAGTCAGGTGCCAACTGGGACATAATTCACTAGCACCCCTGTTTTTTATTTCCATTAATTCCAGTGGCAGAGAGTTAAACACATGGTCAGCTTTAGCATCAAGATCAATGAAGTCCAAATGTATTTGGCTGAATTGTGGCCTGCATTTCCTTTTTGAAAATCCAAAGATAACTTGGGTCAATAGTGGTTATTGCCAATGTTGTCTGTGAAGACCAAAAGAATGTCTTTTGTCTTGTTGTCTGGTCCCACTGGATTTTGAAACACTATGAAACCCTCCCCTCTCCCCTCCCCACACACTGACAGGCCTCCAGAATTTAGTACACACACTCTCTGGGTAAGCAGTGCCATAAGCCTTTTTATAGTTGCCACAGTGTTGTGGTGTAGTGATGCCCTGGGGCATTACAGAAAATTTAAAATGGCTACCCAACAAGCAAGACAAAACTCAAGTCAGAGGAAACAGGAAGGTAGGGCCAACCTGTTGCAGGCATCAGCACCACCATATGCCTGAATGGTGCTGACAGTGGGCCCAAGTATGTACATCATGGGCAACAATGGCTCTGTCACATCACCTTCATTTCTCTGGAAAAAAATGTCTCCCATTGGTGCCTAAGGAAATTTTAGAATAGGGGTGGCCTGAGGAAGGTTTAGACCAGGGGTGGGGAATCTGTAGCATTCAAATATGATTGAACTCTAAGTCCCATCAGCACCAGTCAGCATGGCCAATGGTCAGGAATGATGGGTTATCAAACAACATCGGGGGAGCACTGGTTCACCATTGTTGTTCGAAACCTCCATCCAAAACAGAATAGAATAAGTCTTAGGGAAAGACGGGTATAACAGGAAAGAAGGGGTCAAGGGGAAAGACAAGTTGTGGGGAACTAATAAGGGTCTAAGAACAGGATGAACGGTGTGTTTTTGAAAGGAAAAAAGTGAATAAGCAAGTGAACCTGAAGGCTAGGACAGCCTTTCCCAACCTTGGGCCACAGAGGTTGTTGGACTACAACTCCCATCAGCCTCAGCCAGCATGGCTACTGGTCACGAATGATGGGAATTGTAGTCCAGCAACACCTGGGGACCCAAGGTTGGGAAAGGCTGAGTGTGGAGACTGTAGGGAGGGGGAGAATATTACTTATTCATTTGAACTACCAAGTCAACATATTTGTAGTTAGGAAAGTGGGAGAGTGTTTTATAAATAATATTACGCGAAAAGTTTTTAAACATTTCCAGATGAGTTAGGTGCATTTAAGAACCCTTCAAGGGCAAGACGGAGGGAACTAACTTGGAGCACACTCGAGATCTTGCTGTGCTTCTACTCCTCCTCAACTGTCCGCTGAAAGCCTGCAATGTTAAAATACAAGCATAATTTTAGTCTCTGAATTTCCCAGCAATGCAGGTTTTCTGCATTTCAACTCTGTCAGGCTAAGAAATATATTTTGGTATTGATGAGTGATAGTGATTAGCAGCCCCCCCCCAACACAAGGAGGGAGGGAAGGGGAAAGGGTTTCTCTGGGATAAATGCAAATGGAAAGGCATAAAATCAGGCTTGGCAGTTACTATTAGCCTGAAGCTATAACAACACCTTTTCCCCAGCAGGAACTCTTGTAGAGCAAGGAGTCTCAGTAATGACAGGAACGTACCTGGAGAGAATATTAAAAAAAAAAAAATCTGTATGTGGTGTTGTCATTTGATGCACTCCGCTGAAATGTAGAATGATTTCTCGGGCACAAAAATCTATTAAAATTAATTCAGAAATACCTCAGGGATAGATTTGGTGTCGAAGAATTCTACAAGATGTGCAAATACTTTCAGCTTTGATAAGGGAATTTATTAAAAGCTGAGGAGAATAAGTAACCAGAAAATTTAAACTGGCACAAATGTCTACCATAGTTCAAGGCAGAAGGAAAATGTGTTTCCTTTATCAGTTTCACAAGCAGGACACATTGCCCTAGTTCTCAACAAGGTGGCCAATCTCTGTCTGGGTTGCACCATCTCACATGGCAGATGTGAGGTCCACATGACTCCATAACATCCCACCATTCTTGCATATAAAGAAGAGTAGCATGTCAGGACTAGGCCCGGAAGCAAATTGGGAGCCAGTGGAGTTGATAAAGCACAGGGGTGATATGCTCCCTGTGCCGTGCTCCAGTTAACATTCTGGCTGCTGCATTTTTAATCAACTGCAATTTCTGAATTGTTTTCAAAGGCGGCCCCACATAGAGTGCGCTACAGTAATCAAGCCTCGATGTCACCAATGTATGTGTCACTGTGGCCAAGTCAACTGCCTCCAGGAATAGATGCAGCTGGTAGACCAGTTTGAGTTGACCAAAAGCACTCCTGCCTACCGCAGCCACCTGATATTCCTCCAGCAGTGTAGGATCCAGAAGAACTCCCAGACTGTGGACCTGCTCTTTTAAGGGGAGTGCAACCCCATCCAGAATAGGTTGCAACCCTATCCCTGGGGCAGTTTTCCCTTGGCCAGCAACACTTCTGTCTTGTCTGGATTAAGTTTTAGTTTGTTTGCCCACATCTAGCCCTTCACAGCCTCCAGGCACTGGTTTACAACGAGCAGTCCCACCTTGCCATCAGATGGAAGAGAGAGATAGAGTGGAGTGTCATCAGCATATTGATGACATTGCACTCCAAATCTCCGGATGACCTCTCCCAGCGGTTTCATATAAATGTTAAAGAGCATGGGATACAGAATGGAACCTTGTGGTACCCCATAGGCCAACAGCCAGGGGGTCGAGCAGTAGTCTCCCAGCACCACTTTCTGGGTCCTGTCTGTCAGGTAGGACCAGAGCCACCGTAAAACAGTGCCTCCCAATCCCATTCCAGCTAGACAGCCCAGAAGGATAACATGGTTGATCGTATCAAAGGCCGTCAAGAGGTCCAGCAGCACCAACAGGGATGCACTGCCCCTATCTGATGCCCAGCGCAGCTCATCAAGCGGGGCAACCATAGCAGTCTCTGTCCCATGACCAGGCCTGAAGCCTGATCGGAAAGGGTCTAGATAGTCCGATTCATCCAGGAAAACCTGGAGCTGAGCAGCCACTACCCTCTCAATCACCTTGCCCGGAAAGGGGAGATTAGAGACTGGACAGAAGTTGTTAAGATCCGCAGGGTCTAATGAAGGCTTTTTAACAAAGGTATTATCACAGCCTCCTTCAACAATGTTGGCATAGAACCTTCCCTTAGGGATGTGTTAATTAAATATGCCAACCAGTCAGCCACTCCCCCTCTGGCAGATTTGATTAACCAGGATGGGCAAGGGTCAATGGAACAAGTAGTGGCCCTCGATTCCCCCAGAATCCTGTCCACATCCTCAGGCTGTACAAGCTGAAAAGTATCCATAGAAAAATGACCAGAGGAACGTTCGGGGAAGAAATGCAGTATTTGAGTCTTGGTCTTTTAATGCGTTGCCTACAAAATACTCTGTACACCAACAGTATTATACACCCCTCATCAAGAGGTTTCTCCTGTCTTGGGAACAAGAGTGAGAAGTAGCTGGTGATAGGCTAACTAAATTAAATGGGGAGGGGGCAGGAGCTAGATCCATGGGTCATGGTGCATCCATCATTGTCACACTTACATGTCACATTCTCACTGGTTCTTTGAAACATTGGTTCACCTCCCCCAGACAACGTAGTAGCCATCCACAAGCTGGCTCTGTATTAGGAACTTGACCTAATTGACCATGTGAGGATCTGAACATGACTCCAGGGTTTTCTCCTGTAGATTTCTGGGCCCTCTAATCAGCCCCAGCATCATAAGAAATGTTCCACAGAGAATGGATAATTATATGGACAGTTCTCAAATAAATGGTACTGAGGAACCAGGCAGTGCAATTTACTGAAAAAGAGAATCTGGTTTGTTGATATTAGCATGTGATCAAATTGATTGTGATGGTAAAGCTGGCTCTAGTTGTACAAACAAACAAACCTGTACACACTATTGGGCTAGTCGTATGAACAGAATAAGAGGGAGCACAGAACTCACACAATATCAATACTTTCTTTCTGTGATCTGGAACATCACACTGAGATTTTTCCAGTTTATAGAATCACCCCTGATTCCCACAATTATGCTACTCAAAAAGTAGGCCACTTATGTAAAAAGTGCTTTGCACAAGTAGAGAATCATCAAAACCAAATGAATGGTTCACAAATAAATTTGCTTCCAGTGTCATGTGTTGATTGGAATTGACTTTAAAAAGCACTGACTATGGTTCTCTGGTATAATTTCACATTGCATATTAATCCTATTTTCTAAAAGCATATGATTTTTTAAAGCAATTCCTTCTCTTTGTTGGATTAAAAACAGACAGCTTGACATGCTGAATATTACTCATCACACAATTCAGACTGATTAAAAACAAAAAGCAGAAGAGAGGTTAGCCAAAAGAGGCACAAAACCAAGTTATTTTTTTCCAAATAGCATCAAATTAACTGGCTGCTTCAGTAATACTTCATCTGGGGCCTTTTAATTTTTTTTATCCCCCTATTTTACTCCCCCTATTAGTAAAATGTCCTGTGTATGGATATACTGGATGCCAGAATGGGGGAAGATGAACATGATCTGGAAGGCACTTTTACAGATACAAGGTGCCCTGGGCTATGCAAGAAACTGCTTTAAAAATACCTGGATCCTTTGTCTCTGCCTGCTCTCTCTCAAACATGGCAGGGACCAAGGACTGTGACTGCATACTGCCCTCATTCTTTGGATAAATCTTGACAGAAGAGTAAGCAATGTACAAGCATGAGCCCTCATTCACCAGAACTGAGATAGGCACATTCAGACTACAGTCTGAAGTGGAGGCAATGGCCCCTAAAGAATGTGCACCCCAAGACAAACACACTCTAAGGCCAATCCTGTTCTACCAAAAGCTCTTTAAACTGCAAAAGGGCTTCCCTCTCTACCTGTGATCTTGGGTGGTTCAGTGAAAGGGATTATTGAAACAAAATGAAGCCACCTAGAAATAAGATAATGATTACCAAACACTTAGGGAATTCCCTAAGTAAGGATGTAAGTTGGTAAATGTTAAAAAAGGAGTTTTTAAAAAACATTAAAATATAAGGAAATCCAAAATTTTAGCATTCTTGTGATTAGGCATCCACATTTTAAAAACTCAGTTCTTGTTCTGTGGGACTTTATAAAAACTATTTTTAAACAATAAATGACCACTACTTCTATTTTTTAGGTTTGGGAACAGCCAGTGGCTGGGGTGAAAGTGTATTGCAATGCAGTCCACTGTTCTATTTCAGGTTAGAACTGGGACTTTAAAAAGAGTGAAAAGGAACCAGATATCAGACAGGTTGTGTGAGCCTAACAATTAAGGCTGCAATCCAATGCATGTCTACTCAGAAGTAAGCTCCATTGGGTTCAATGGGACTTACTCCCAAGTAAGACTGCATTGGATTGCGCTCTTAGTCAGTGGTTAAGAGAAGCTGAGCCACAAAATGCTGAAAGCATCAGTTAAAAAAAAGAAAATGTAGGAGGCTACTTGAACTAGTATGTGCCTTAATAGCACATAGTATCAGTAAACATTAGGGTTGGGAAGATGCATGGCATGAAGTTAAAACAAAACAAAGCAAAACAAAAAAAACTCATTTTCCTCTTTCTAATAGCAGTCTGAATGATTTAGAATTGGCAACATAAGCCCTTTAATGCACATGTAGTACAGAGGAAAGGGGGGGAAAGGTGTGGTCCAACCAGCACTACAAGGTTACTTTTCCAGAATGGCTGGAGTCCTGAACTGGAGCACTCCTGTTGGGCACTTGGGATACACTGTTTTGAGAGAAGGGGTTTTGCCAGTATGTTCTATATGTGGGTTTTTTTGGTTTCACTATCTGAAACGTGCCCTTGGAATGAGGGAGAGGGTAAATCTACATCTATTTAATTATGCAGGCCATACTAAGCTGGGATTTTGAGAAAAGCTACACAATCTGATCTAGACCAGGGATAGACAGAAGGTAGACTGGCAGCTACTGGTAAATCTCTGGTTGATTCATAGTGGACCACCAAGGATTCCTGATTCCCCATTGTTTAACAATAGCAGTAGCAAAATGACTTCTCTTGCTCAAAACTATACTGCTGGAATGAAATACTTGGGGAAATCAGAAATAGGTTTTTGTGCCAAAAGACTGTGAGCTCCATTCATGTCTGGTATTCAAATTCCAGAGCTCAAAATTCTTTGATTTTATTTATTTATTTATTTAGGCTACAGGCTCTGGTTGGTGGATCCCAGTGTTCTAGTAAAAAAACAAAGTAGATCCTGCAAGTGTAAAGTCTGCCTACCTCTAAGCTAAATGTTTTATTTGCCATGGAGAAATTTAACAAATTTCCATATCACCACAAGAACTCCCTATGTAAGTCCCAACCCATAAGTATTGCTCATTAGCATGGATTAATATGCTCACTGCTAGGGACAGAAGTCTCTAGCAATTTCAGTTCTCAACATTTCTCATTTTTCCAATCTTAAATTCACTTCACATTTCTTCAGCAATTTGCGATTTAAAAGAAAAATCCTCATGAAAATTCTTCAGTATTGTAGCGCAAAGCAAATTTCTCCTAATAAACACAATTTTATAAGCTGTTTCGACTAATGTACACATTTTTGTAAGCAATTTATCCTAACAGAATGCATTTTATGTTATTGTCACTAATATATTATTTTTTATGCACACTTTCTCCTAATACATGTATTTTTGTAAACGTAAGTTAGTTGGAGAATTACATTATAAAATTTAGATAAATGAGAATTTGGAAGGATGTGTCTTTTGGTTCTCATATTGTTTCGGAAAGTATGAATTTGATAGATTCATCTTTAAATGTGAACTGAATTGAATTTCTTCCCCATCGCTATTCACTGAATGATGGTCCCAACACACATGGCACAGTATTCTAATCCAAGGAGGAAGCTGTTAAACAAACCTTTGGCTAACTACTTAATTTTTTTCTCTGGTTTAGCATCCGAGTTTATTTTGATGGTAGTTTTGGAATGGTTAGATTTGTTTTTAGTTTACATTAATATTTGGTTGTATGATTTGATTTCATTTGGGGGTGGTTGTTGGTTAATTTTGGGCATAGTTTTATATTGCTCTGTTGCTGACTTATTAGTCACCGTCAGCTTCTTTGGAAAATTAATCAGGATAGACAAATGATAAACAAACCAATAAATAAAATGGGGAACCTGTGTCCTTCCAGATGTTGTTGGACTCCAAATCCCACCATCCCTGATAATTTGTCATCCTGGCTGGAGGTGATGGGAGCTGAGGCCAAGAAACATTGAGGAACTCTGATTCCTCATCCCTGTTCTAAAAGATTATTTGAAGTGGAAAATGTACCACAATTTATCACATCTGGACTATGACTGCTGTATACCATTTAGCCTACTGGAGTGTTCACACACATTGCCTTTTTTGTATTTCTCATGAGAACCCATGACACATAGGTCAGTATTATGACACACAGATCCCATATACTATTTGAGAGCTGAGACAGAGAGTGGTTTGAGCCCTGGTTGAAGTAGACTAGCTCTCTACAGTTTGGATTGAGGACTTCATAACAGAGGCAACAACAGTATCAATGGCACATGGAAAAGAGAGATTTATTATGTGTTTAAAAGCTTGTTTGTCTAGGAGGCAAATGTAGTAACCAGCCTGTTCATTTTGTATTTACTAGCCTATATGCTTGAATTTGTCTATAGCAACAATAATACAAGAGTTATCAATAATGTGGATTGATTTAATGGGCCTGCTGTTCATGAGAATCATACGCTAAGAAAACAAGCAGTTTTCAGTTGATGTTGCAATGGCAGATGAAAAGTAACCATCATTATTGTTTTTAATGGTGAATACAACTTATTGCCTATTACCTACCATGACAGTGTAAGATAAGCCTAAAATGTACAAGTTGCAAAAGAATGGAAAGCATTTTACAAAGGCACTTGTCACCAAAACCCCTGATTATAGTGAAATGTCTCACCTTCCAAAACTATGCTCAGCAAGGGGGAAAAACCCTCAGTAATTGTTCTGCAGAGTAATTTAAAATGCTGAGCTAGCATAGTAGATTCAGTAAAGAGCTGAAGGATGTCCTGTGGAATGAAACCGCATTTAACAAACTGCCTTCTGAGCTGACGAGTGGAAATTTCACTGCTCCAACAGTGCTAGCATAACTTAGGGAGGGGAAATAAGCGGGGAAATAAGCTCTATTTGAACTGATCTCAGAAGAGGGTCCTCTGCTTGAAGACATCCTCTAGTTGAAGGGTTGTCCAGTCAAAGTCAGGTTTAAAGATGAAGAACCCTAAGAAGAAAGAGCAGTCCATGATTCCTTAGTATGTGAGTTGTTAGCATCTGGATAACAGACTGAGCAAGCACTTAGGTCACCTGGTCACAGTCTTCCTCATTATAGTGAGATTTATTATTATTATTATTATTATTATTATTATTATTATTAACATCTATAATATAAATTAGCATATGTATATTTTATGCAAATCTTTGTCCTCTTTTTTGGTGATGCTTTTCCTCTTCTTTGGCAATCTGTAAGTGGCCAACCTACTCATGTCTCATTCTCCTATCTCCACAGTAACATCCAGTGCCACAAAATGTGTGATGTGATGTCATCATGCTGGATGTTTCTCTACCCCTTGAACTAGCAGCCAACAAAGTAGAGCATGGGATGAGAAGCCTGCAGAATGATGATAGCACAGATGAGAAGCTTGCAGAATGATGACATCATATTTCATGTTTCATATCACTAGACCAGGGGTGGGGAAGCTTTTCTGGCCAGAGGGCCAGATCTTCATCTTTCCAATCCCCGGTGGACCAAAGCTGATAGGTGCTGCTCACCTGTCAATCACCTGACATCATAGTGACATCAGGTGTGGCTTAACTTTGAAGCCCCGATTTTTGAAACTTCAAAGGCAACCTGAAGGTGCTCTCCAGTCAGCCCATTAGCCATCTCCGACCCATCTCTGCAGTCTGAAGGAGAAGAGTAGAGGGGACTGAAAGGCTGAATCGATTTTCAGGGTGAGTGCCAGGCAATTCATTCATCCCTAAGCACCATTATCTTTTCCATTTTACTAATTCTGAATTGTGGTGTCTTGTTCTGAATCTCCTTTTTAAACTCTTCATCTGTTATGCTAGTTCAAATGCTGCTAAGGAGAGGTTAATAACAGACTATGTTTCAAACATGATGGTGACAACAATTGCCTTATGATGCACCTGTGTGCCCCAAACTCACTGCTACCTTGCCCTACCCCATCCCTATCCAGGTAAGTAGCAGTGATGCCAGTGTTTGGAGAGCAGCTCCTGTGTCCTATCACACATCATCATCATCATCACCACCACCACCACCACATTTATATCTTACATTTCATCCAGGGAGCTCAAGGGGCATACATGATTCTCCCCCTCCCCATTTCATCCCCTACCCTGTGAAATAGGTTAATCTAAGAGACCATGACTAGCCCAAGGCTTCTCAATGAGCTTCAGCTGAGTAAGGATCTGAACCCTGGTCTCCCAGGTGTTAATCAAGACTACACCTTCATTCATGCTTATTGCTTAGGAATATAGGAAGTTGCCTTATACCAGATTAGTCTATTTCTCCATCTACTGTGACTAGCAGTGGCTCTCCCACTGATGTATGTCCCCACTCGAGAAACACCCCCACAACACTACTAAATATTAGCACTGGTGGCCAAGAAAATATATCCACCATTACTTACAGTATCTTCTCAGTGAAGAAAAAATGTCCCATAAGATTTCAAGGAAACCATGGGATCACTTGTAATACAGTTTGAGATTTTAATAAATTTATACTCCTGTGCAGAATGGTATGTAATGCTGAGGGAAAGCTGGAACAGCTCACATGGGCAAAGTGTTTTCCCCTCGGGGGTGGGGGGACTGTTCCTGTAATCAGAAAATATGCTGCAGACTATATGCTGGTTCTCAGATCTAGGAATTGGGTAGGCAGCCTGTTCTGGATGCGGTTAAACTCCCCCTGAAAGAGCAGGTATGTAGTCTAGGCGTCCTCCTTGATCCCACTTTGTCACTGGAGGCCCAGGTGGCTCCAGCTGTTCCTGAACAGAGATAGCCTATCTAGAGTGACTCATATTTTGGTAACCTCCTGTTTGGATCATTGTAATGTGCTCTATGGGGAGATGTCATTAAGGATAGTCCAGAAATTATAGTTAGTAGTTGCAGTAAAAACATTGCCTAGAGCAGCTATCAGGGATCATGTAACACTGATCCTGAAAGATCTACATAGGCTGCCTATCAATTTCCAGTCTGATTTTCAATTGCTTTTGCTGATCTATAAAGCCCTAAATGCCCAGATATATGAAAGAGCATCTCTCTAGCCCATCTGGGTCATTAGGTAAGGGTGGGGAGGCCCTTCTCATTCCATTGCCAAAAGAAGCTCAACAGAAGATGACAGGGGATATGGCCTTCACAGTGGTGGCACCCTGATTATGGAATGGCCTTCTGGAAGTACAACAGGCACTGACACTGTTGACATTTCAGCTCCAGGTTAAAACCCATCTGTTTGCCCAGGTTTTCAGGGGATGTTAATCCGCTGCAACAGCTGGTATGCTTGATTTTCTTTTTGTATATTTAATTTATATTAAATATTAATATTAATATGCTTTTATTATGTCTGAATTGTTTTAAATGATATCATAACCTACCTTTGGATCAACTGATGATGACCAAGTTAAAATGTTCTCAATAAATAAATATCCATGAATTTCTCAGTTGACATTTTATGACTGCATGTTGGAAGGGAAGGTTGGACCTGCTGGCAAAGATAAATAGTTTATTGTGTGAATTTTCCCTAAAAAGAAAGATGGTGGCAATGTTTCATTTTAAAAAGTGAAATGCTTCTATTCTGGTATGATTGGAAGTCTCATCCACAAGCATGGAAGCCCCATTCAGTACAGTAGGCTGCTGAGGTCATTCAGTGATGGAGGGGGGTAATTATTCTGCCTATGTGCAGACATACTCCTTTCTTCCTTACCTCTTTAGAAGTAAATGTATTATACAGCACAATTATATGCGTGTCTTTTCAATGCCCATTGAGTTCAATGGGTCTTATTCTCAGGTAAGTGTGCATAGGATTGCAGCCTAATAACATCACCCAAGGATTCCAAGGTGAATAAAGAGCTGTGCTATTCTATTCCAATCATATCTTTTAAAATAAAATTTAACCTTAAGCAATATAAAGGATCCTGTATTGACTCTAGACGTCTATGGTAAGGATTTATGTGTGGCAGACAGAATAAAAAGCCTTTGGACTCACAAAGTGTTATGTTTTCCATAATAAGGTCCCTGGATAATTCCATATAGCACACAATGGTATCTAATTCATTTTAATTTCAGCAGTTTACTCAGAGGCCGCTTTCTTACCATGGCTAATATGTGAAAGGCCTCATAATGAAAATCAATTACACAATTATGTGTTGTGTAAGATTAAGTAGTCACTCTGATATATGTATGGGTAGGTAGATTTGCTGATACAATGAGGGCAAACTACAGCCACATTGTAGAACTTAACATTGCTCTCTATGTCAACATCGAATAGCCTCATACACTGATAATGAATCCCTCCGTCTCTACCCCATAGGACTATTTTGGATATTGATGTAATTAAAAGACTGAACTGTTTTCAGTTTCTCAATTTAAAGACTAAAAGCCAGATTTAACCAGTGTTTCCTGCTGTGAGTGGCAGCAAAAACCTCATGCAGAAGTCCTGTGCAGGAGGAAGTAACATTCACATACATACCTTGCATGCAGACCTGTGCAATTTATATCCCACCATGCTGAATGTAGCCCACTATATATAGAGGCACACCTGAGGCTTGATAAACGTCCTGTTTTGACTGTCTGTCTGAAACTACAAAAATGAGAAGCACAGCTGGTGGAGCACAACAGCTGATTGTGAGGCTGTATTTGGCTTGGTGGGTTCCAAGTTGTGTGCAAGCATCTTGTAATCATGCAGAACTGCTAGAGTCACTTCCTTACTCAGTCATAAATCCTACTCAATTGACTTGCCTGCAGGCCATACACTACATATGGAGAGGTGCTCCAACCTCAGCGCTAAGTAGGGATCTATTAGTCAAAATCTATCACATCTATTTGACATCATTAGTCAAAATCTATCAAACTTGCAGTTTGCAAAACAATATGAGGACCAAAATACAGCCATTCTTTGAAATTTGGATTTTATTCGCCCTTATTTGAATTTTACAATGCAGTTGCCAAATAAACAATATTTGCAAAACTGCATATGTTAGGGGAAAATGTGCATAAAAATAAACATATGAGTGAAAATAACATACAAAAATGCATTATATGACAAGAAACTGCTTGCAAAAATATATACACATTGGTAAATGCTGCCTACAAAAAGGTATTTATTAGGAGAAATTTGCACTAAAATGCTTGTGAATTTTCATAAGGTTTTTTTTTTTTAAAAAAATTGCAAATCGCTTCAGAAATGTAGAGAACAGAATTTAAGAATGGAAAAATGAGAAATTGAGAGTTCCAAAACTGACAGATCTTTCCATCCCCAGTATCAACAATAGAGTTCCATTTATCAGTAACTGAAGGGAATTCTCTGAAAATCATTCTGACAATTTTTTGTCCACTCCCTTCCCCCCCACCAAAACACCTACCAAAGACATGTTGCTGCCTAAGGAAGAGCAGCAAATGGCACCCCTTTCTCTCCCCCTCCCAGATCAAGGTGCATAGTATCCAAGGCTGGTCAAATCATTTTAACACCTGAGGCAGAAAATCCTATAAGCTTCTCTCCCTTTCCCTGACAGTAAAAATACCTTAACAACAACTTAAATAACTAACAATTTGCCACCCTTTCAATAGTGCCATTTCAGTCTGTCTACCGATAGCCTCCCACCCCCTGCCCACCCCCACACACAGATTTGGAGAATTCCACCACCTCCCACAGAGAATATTCAGCACATTGCTCACCCTCATTTCAGAGCTGACATATAGGGTGAATCATTTTTTGGCCGGGGGGGGTCATTTATGCTGAGCCCTAGGCCAGTTATGTTTCAGCTACTATTTGACATGTAGATTTTAACGTATGTAAAGAAACATCTGTATATTCTCAACTCATTTTGACAATTATTCTTTTTGCCATCTCTGTATTAAAAGCACAGTCATTCTAAGGACATAACAACCTGATTGTGATCTATATCCATCCCAAATGTAGATCACAATGAAAGTCATCATAGATGAAAGATTTCACATTTCAATTTATTGGGGTTATTTCACCAAGTCCATTCAGCGGCACATTGCTAAATAAGTGGCCATTCTGAGTCAAATTACCTATCTAAATGAGATGAACAAATGCTACCTCCATTTAGTGACACATTTTGAAATTTGTACTTTCAGTTATTCATTTCCACAAATAGTTTGCTGAAGACCAGTATTCAAGCGACATGTGCCCATTATCTTGTTAATAGGCCTTACTGCTTTAAATCTACTAGGAATGCAAATAACTGATAATTCTAGACTCATTAAGTAAATCTCCAGAGACTTACTTTGGTTAAATGTTCCAATGGGCATGTTTAGCACTTCTATAGGGATTGGTGAAATTCCAAAAAAATCTGTAAATTAAAGTTCTGAAAAGTGCTATACAATATGCTTAATGAAACCCAGGATGTAAATTAAGAAGATTTATATTGCTGCATTCTGCTTACGTTATTCAATCTGAATGCTTCACAGGTTTTTATGAAGCAAATAAAGGACTGCTTTTCCTTGAATTTCATTCTAAATGGTCACCATGGATTCATTCTTACATTAGCTTCTTCACATATTAAAGACTGAATTGTTCTTTCTGGCTATATATCATATTAAAAGCCCAAGACATTGAAGCTGACTTCACATAGTTGGTAGTAGTAAGTAGGGCTGCAAGCTTTTTAATCAGTCTAATCAGCAGATTAATCAAAGTCTGAATCAGCGGAAGGCAATTTTTACAGGAGGGGCACGTTTATTTATTTATTTTTGGGGGGCTTGAGAGGGGGATTCTGGTATGTTACTATAACAGGAAATGAAAAAAATATAAAAGATGGCATTTCTTTCTAACAATGTGTAGTGTAGTAGGTTTTGTTGTTGAACTAAGTTATTTCAAACTTCTTTCATAGTTCAGAAAGGCATCTATACTGAGTTTGGTAACATTTAAATTAATTTACATGTAATTGATTAATGAATTGATTATGTAATGAAAAGTAGGGTGGACAGCTTCCTACCAAATCACCCACTATTTCAAGGACTGCCTGGGAAAATATCCTCTGGACATGCACGATGGGCCTTTGGGGAAGGGCGGTAGCTCAGTCTGAGGATCTGCTTTGCATGCAGAAGGTCTCAGGTTCAATCCCCTGCATCTCCAGGTAGGGCTGGGGGAAACGTCTGCCTACAATCCTGGAGAGCCACTGCCAGTCAGTGTAGACAATACTGAGCTAGATGAACCGATGGTCTGGTTCCTGTATTCCAGGTTGAGAGAAGTGGATGATCTTTCTTTCTTTATCCAGAGCCTCACCTCTTCTTCCTCCTTTCAGCTATTCACTTGGTGGGTTATGGTGAGCCACATAAGCTTAGGCACTGGACTAGAAGCAGCCTGGGGGGAACAGATTGCACACTTCTGAACTTGAGATAGAAAACAAAGGCATGTTTCCAAAAGACAATGCATACGGACAGTGGAGGCTGGTGGCTTCAATGTCAGTGGGGCAGCCAATCCACTCTGGGTTTTAGTCCAAACTTTCCAGGAGCAGATTCACTGCCCAATTGACATCAGAGCCAACAGTCTCCACTGCATACTGGCCAGAGATTGTGCACAATGTCCAGAGAATGTACAAGATGCAGTCAAATTAAGCCCATTTCCCTAAGTCTGTTTGGGATGATGCATACTGGCCAGAAAATGTACGAAATTCAGAAGATATAAGCACATTCCGCAAACCCTGTTGGGGATTTTGTATATTGACTGGGAAATGTGCTCAGTTCCCTCTTCATGGAAAGACTATGTGCACATTCTGCAGCACTGGCGTCACTAGCAGGAGTGCGGGGGGATGCGGACCTCCGGTGCGCGCCCTCCCAGGGGCATGGACAAGGTGGCTGGGCTTTTGTGTGCGTGCACTCGAGGCCAGCCACCCATCCATGCCCCTGGGAGGGTGTGCACCAGTGGGGCACCCAGCTGGAGAAGGCCTGGGAACGCCGGCGTGCCTCCCTTTCCCTGCCGATGCTGCTCCTGGTCTTGCCCGCCCGCCTCCGAGGAGGAGTTGGAGCAGCCTTGCCGGGCAACGGCACGGGCCGGGGTGGCTCTGGGTGTCATCCCCCTCATGGTGACACCTGGGTGCGGGCCGTACCCTCTGCACCCCGGTAGTGACACCCCTGTTCTGCAGGAGGCTGTCAGGCCCAGAATGGGACTCAGAAATCAGACTGGTGGTTGAAAGCAATTCAGTTTTTATTAAGGTAATATCCAAACAGAGACTGCGCCTTCTCATGAAGCAACACAGAGTTACAGGTCCTGCGGCGTAGGAAGAGAGTTGACAGAGCAAGGAACTGCTTTCCCGCCTGTCTTAAGAAGGGGGCAAACGGGCGCAAAGCCTTTCACTCCTTAACGGACCCTCAGTCACCACCCTCCTTCCCCCCTCCTTTCTTGTCTTTTCAACTGTCTTCGAGTCCGCGGTGACGGGGGAAGCACGGGCCCCTCCTCTTCTGAAGTCTCCGACTCCGGTATGGGGGAAAGGGGGGGCAGTTTTAAAACTGTCTTGCGGCTTTTCTGTCTTGGGCAGCCCTCCCTCTTCCCCTGCCTGTTCTGAAACTCAGAGCAGAGGAGGCGTGGGAACTTCAAGGGAAGACTCTGAAACTGTAAAGCCTTCAAGGTCCCCATTGCTAGGTAACTCTATCTCTGGAATTTCCTCTGTTTCGTCTTCACTCCACTCGGGCGAAGTGACCCCCTCCCTTCTCTCCAGTTCTTCTGAATCCAGTTCTCCTAAATCCCCGGGACCCCAACCCTACACCTGGACATCATTCCCTCTCCCAGGCTGTGCTCCCCCCCCCGACTGGCTTGGGGCGATGGGGAAAACGTTGGTGAAAAAGTTTTACCAAATCTGGAGCATGCACGTCAGTTTCAGCTTCCCAAGATCTATCTGCTGGCCCATAGCCCTTCCAGTGAATCAAATACTGCAATTTGTTATGCCTTATTCTGGAGTCCAGGATTTCCTCAACTTCAAACTCAGTCTGCTCATTTACCAGGAGCGGAGCCCCTGGAGGCTCCTCTGGCTGTAAATCACTGGGAGGGGCTGCTTTCGTTAGCAGAGATCAATGAAACACAGGGTGCATTTTAAACGTGTCTGGTAACTTCAGTCGGTACGCCACGGGATTGATTTGAGCCTCTATTTCAAAAAGCCCCACCCTCTTGTCTTGTAATTTCCTACATTTGCCTGGCATCTGAAGGAAGCGGGTGGACAGCCATACCTGGTCTCCTGGTTGGAGGGGGTGGCCCTCTCTCCTGTGCAGATCAGCAACTCTCTTGTACTCCATCTTGGCTTCGTTTAGTTGCTGTTTCAACATCTGTTGCACAGCCTGTAATTCCTTCAGAAAGTCTCCGGCAGCTGGCACCAACACCCCTTCTGAGCTGCTTGGGAAGGCTTTAGGATGAAATCCATAATTAGCGAAGAACGGGGTTTGCTTAGTGCTGGAGTGTAAGGAGTTGTTATAGGCAAACTCTGCAAAATACAAATATGACACCCAGTCAGTCTGTTGGTAGGACACATAACAACGTAAATATCTTTCCAAAACAGCGTTCAGTCGTTCCGTCTGACCGTCTGTCTGGGGATGATGAGCTGAAGAGAGTTTTAGCTCCGTCTGCAGCTGTTTCCACATTGCTCTCCAAAACTTAGCTGTGAACTGAGTTCCTCGATCCAAGACTATACTGTTTGGCAATCCATGCAACCGGTAGATTTCCTTGATGAATAACTTGGCTGTCTCTTGTGCCTCTAAGGCCCCTGAACAAGGAAGAAAATGCGCCATTTTGGTGAGTAAATCTACCACTACTAGGATGGCCGTCATTCCTTGTGACTTTGGTAGATCAGTTATAAAATCCATGGAAAGGTCCTTCCAGGGTTCGTTTGGGACAGGTAGTGGTTGTAACAGCCCTGCTGGTTTTCCTGTTTGTGTTTTCGCTCGCACACAGACAGAACAGGATTTTACGTAGTCTTCAATATCCCGACGCATTTTAGGCCACCAAAAGTCCTTGGCCACGTTCTGAATGGTTTTGTAAAAACCAAAGTGCCCCACGGTGATGGAGTCATGGCATTCACGTAGGACTCTGAGTCTTAATTCCCCTTCTGGCACATACCTGGCTGCCTTAAACCATAACAGTCCATCTCGCCAGTGGAAACTTACTTCAGGGTCTTGATCCTGTCCCGCCTCCTGAATATATCGTTGCATGTCTGCATCTTCCTGTTGGGCCCTTTTGAGTTCTTCCTCCCATGAAGGCTGACATGATCCCAACGTTAATTTCTCTGGTGGGATCACGTACTGAGGCTGGTCCTCGGACTCGCTTCCTTTGAATTGTGGCTGTCTGGATAAGGCATCTGCTCTCTGGTTTTTGGCTTGGGCATGATAAGTAATCTTGAAGTTGAACCTAGTGAAGAACTGGGACCATCTTATCTGTCTCTGGTTCAGCTTTCTGGCTGTTTGTAGGCTTTCTAGGTTCTTGTGGTCGGAGCGCACTTCTATCTGATGAGAGGCCCCCTCCAAATATTGTCTCCAGTTCTCAAAAGAATCCTGATGGCTAGTAGTTCCTTCTGTCATACTGTATAGTTTTTCTCTGCAGGCTTTAACTTTCTAGAGAAGTACGCGCAGGGGTGCAGTTCCTTCCCTTCTTGGTCTAATTGAAGAAGGATCCCCCTGATGGCAAAATCCAAAGCATCTGCTTCCACGACGAAAGGGCGGGTTGGATCGGCAAAGCGCAGAATGGGCTCAGTAGCGAATCCTCTTTTCAGCTCCTCAAAGGCATTTGTAGCATTCTCTGTCCATTGAAATTTCTTCTTTCCCCTTAAACAGTCAGTCAGAGGAGCTGTTAATTTGGAATACCCCGGGATGAACTTTCTGTAATAATTGGCAAACCCTAGAAAACGTTGTACATCCTTTTTGGTAACAGGTTGGCCCTAGTCCAATATACAACTCACTTTCCCTGGGTCCATCTCCACTCCCCCCACTGAGATTTGGTACCCAAGGAAGTCTAAAGACTTGAGGTCAAATCCACATTTCTCTAGCTTAGCATACAGATGATTCTCTCTCAGTCTCTTCAACACAGTTTTCACATGCAGGTCATGGTCTTCTTGATTCTTTGAGAACACCAGGATATCATCTAAGTAACAAATTACATACGTGTCCAACAGGTCTCTAAACACGTTGTTCATGAACTTTTGGAACATGCCTGGACTCCCCGAAAGTCCGAATGGCATGACCAAATATTCAAACTGTCTGTAAGAAGTCAGAAATCCTGTTTTCCATTCATGTCCCTCCTTCATCCTGATCAGATTGTATGCTCCTCTTAAGTCTAGCTTCGTGAAGGTTTTTGCTGAGCGCAGTCGGTCTAGCAGCTCTGAAATCAGGGGCAGTGGATAACTGTTAGGCATGGTGATCTGATTCAATGCACGGTAGTCATTACAAGGCCTGAGCTCCCCCCTTCTTCTTCACAAACAACAGGGGCGCTCCAGCGGGGGACTGTGAGGGACGCATGAATCCTCGATTCAGGTTCTTTTCCAGAAATTCTTCAGGGCCTCCCTCTCAATCTCTGTGAGAGAGTAAATTCTTCCCGATGGAATGCTGGCTCCTGGCACGAGATCAATCGCACAGTCGTAAGGGCGGTGGGGGGGTAAAGTCTCTGCCTCTTTTTCATCGAATACATCTTTGAATTCCTTGTACTTCAAGGGGAGGATCACTTGCTCAATCTCTTGCACTGCCCCCGCTAAGGTGTTCTTGATTACTTCTGGTTGACAGTTTTCCTGACAATACTGAGATGTGAACCACACCACCGCCTCCTTCCAACTTATTTTGGGTTTGTGCTTGGCTAGCCAGGGCATTCCCAGAATCACCTCAAAGTTTGAGAAATCTGACACATACAGCGAAATGAACTCTTCATGCCCAGGAATTTGAAGTTTCAATTCCTCCGTGGCTTGTGTTACTCCTCCTGACTTCAGGGGTCTCCCATCGATGGTCTCCACAGATAGGGGAGCGTCCAGTTTCCACCTAAAATTCTGTAATGCTTGGCTAACTTTGCATCAATAAAATTTGTGGAGGCCCCACTGTCAATTAGTGCAGTAGAATTAAACACCACTCCTTGGGAAGTTGTAATCCATATAGGTAGGACCAACACTCCTTTAGAGGGAGGTTGGATCATTGGAGGGCCTTTATACAATGCTGCCCCCAGTCCACTGGCCTGCACGTGAACTGGGTGTTTTAGTTTCCCGACGGCTCTGCTTTCCCCCCTTTCAGTCCACAGTCTCTGGACACATGGCCCGGTTTCGAACAATAAAAGCATAGACGTTCTCGACGTTGTCTCTCCTTTTCTTCTTCTGACAGTCTTGGCCTAGCCCCTCCCTGTCCCTCGGTTGCATTACCTGCCATTCCTGAAGTGGAAAGGGCCTTGCTGCGGGATGCCGAGGCTGAATATCTCGGGACCTCCTGTTTCTTTTCCAGGTGCCTTCCTTCCAGCCGGTGATCAATCTGCAGGCACAGCCGGATTAGCCCTGGCAGGTCAGTGGGGAGTGGTGGTCCTGGCCACCTCATCCAGGATTTCAGCATTTAGTCCACTCTGGCTGCATCATTATAACCAGTTTCCTGGGACAAAATTTTAAAAGCATTAGTGTACTTGGAAACAGTCCCTTTCGCTTGTTTCAGAGCGCCTAGGTGCTGCGCTACTGTTTCAGCTCTTTGCGGGTCTTGAAACATCTCAGTCATTTCTTGTATAAATCCTCTGTATCTTCATAGGAGGGTATCCTTTCTCACCAGGTACAGGGTCACCCATTTTGCAGCTTCTCCCTCCAGGAGGCTGATCACGAAAGCCACTTTAGCCCCATCACCCGGAAATTCTGCATTCCTGACATCCAAGTATAACTCACATTGAGCCACGAAAGTTGCCAACTGATCACTCTGTCCCACATACTTTGGGGGTAGTCCAATGGGAACCTTTACCGCAGCGGCTGGAGGGGCTGCCCGCATCCGATCGATCGTGGCGTTCAAGGCCTGATTATCCATTTTCAGCGCCTTCACTGCTGCCAGCAAGGTTTGAACATTGGTCTGCAAATCAGCCACATTAGTCCTCAAAAGTCTCACTTCTTCCGTCTCAGAAGTGGGATTCATTCCCCCCACCGCTCCCTTTGACATCTTGTCACGGTCAAGTGGAGAGAGCGTTGAGGGTGATTTAGGTGGCTCTGTCAAGCTGTCAGGCCCAGGATGGGACTCAGAAATCAGACTGGTGTTTGAAAGCAATTCAGTTTTTATTAAGGTAATATCCAAACAGAGACTGCGCCTTCTCATGAAGCAACACAGAGTTACAGGTCCTGCGGCGTAGGAAGAGAGTTGACAGAGCAAGGAACTGCTTTCCCGCCTGTCTCTTAAGAAGGGGGCAAACGGGCACAAAGCCTTTCACTCCTCCTTAACGGACCCTCAGTCACCACCTTCCTTCCCCCCCTCCTTTCTTGTCTTTTCAACTGTCTTCGAGTCCGTGGCAATGGGGGAAGCACGGGCCCCTCCTCTTCTGAAGTCTCCGACTCCGGTATGGGGGAAAGGGGGGGCAGTTTTAAAACTGTCTTGCGGCTTTTCTGTCTTGGGCAGCCCTCCCTCTTCCCCCGCCTGTTCTGAAACTCAGAGCAGAGGAGGCGTGGGAACTTCAAGGGAAGACTCTGAAACTGTAAAGCCTTCAAGGTCCCCATTGCTAGGTAACTCTATCTCTGGAATTTCCTCTGCTTCGTCTTCACTCCACTCGGGCGAAGTGACCCCCTCCCTTCTCTCCAGTTCTTCTGAATCCAGTTCTCCTAAATCCCCGGGACCCCAACCCTGCACCTGGACAGAGGCCTAGTGAATGTGCACAATGACCTTTTGTTATGCACATTAACCACTCAGTTTGCATTATCCCAAACATACATTCCTGATGACATTCAGTTCCAACAGGCCTTTGGTCTGTTAGACTTTTGACTTCTTTTGATGTTTGCTTGGTTCTTTTCCTGTTGTATGCATTATACCGTTTGCTTGTTTGTCATCTGTTTGGGTTTAGAGACATTTTATTGAGCTGTATTTGAGGTAAGGATGAGATTTACTTCCTAGTTCCTATTGCTTGTATTCCAGTTGTCTGTTGTTCAGTCCCAATCTGCCTTTTTTGTTCCCACTAGCTTTTACACTTGCTGATTTGATCCACTGTAGGTCTTTTTTGGCAGCAAAAATAATTACATAATTTTAACATAAATGCTTATATAAATCCATGGAAATTAATGGATAATAGTGATTGTAATTACAAAGACAATTACATAAAATGCGGAGGGGAATCAGGGGGAAAAAATCAGTGCCGATTACAGCCACGGCCTGATGCAAGAAATCAGTGCTGGTCCAAAAAGATAGTGGACTGTTGGATTCAGTCAAAAACTGGTACTAAGTCCAATTTAGCAGATATTCTCCCCCATCCCTAATTTGAAGGGGCGGGTTGCTTAACCAATTGTATCTACTTATCCATATGTAAAGGCTCATGGACACATAGAGATGGCTTATAAAGCAGAGTGCAAATGAAAACATCAAGAGGAGGTTATCAGGTTATTTCAAAGAAGAAGGCAAGCCAGAATGGATATTGTACGGAACAACGTGAATGCTAAGATCAGTTAAGAACAGCAACACTTACATTGATAACTTTCTCAGTTTGGAACACAGTGCTACCTCTGGTTAGAACAGCAACACATCCATTTACAGAAGCCTGTTGTACAAAGGTGTGCATTTAGCTTAGAGTTATTACTGTCCCAGTAATAGATGACTTGGCACTAAATGTGTGACCATCTGCTGAAGTTTAAGGTGATGCCAGCAGTAGTAGCTGGTACATCAGCAACTAGAGGTGTATAGAACATCTGCCTGTGATATCTGATCTGTGTGGGCTCATTCACACATCTAATCACAATTTGACACTGAAGTTGTTCCTGATATTGATAGTGCAATCTCTTTTCTTATTAATATTGCAGGGTCTTCCCATGTTGGCCAAGGACTCTCCAATTGGCAGGAACACTGATATGCACTGCTTCCAAAACCAAATACATGCGGCACAACTGGCTAAATAGTGGCTAGCATGATGATGGCAACATATCAGCACAAGTTCAAATCACAAGATGTAAAGCTGGGAAAAATAACAAAACTTCATTTGGATACAGACTGAGAATGAAGTTAATTTTTGAAATTACATTTTTTTTGGGGGGGGGGAAAGACCCACATCAGATTGCCCCCACTTTTTACAAAAGTGAAATTTATTTATGCCTTTATTTGAAAATAAAAACAAAGATAGATACAGACATAGACAAAAAAGAATACTATAAGATGGGTAGGGAATGACGAACATTAAACTAAGAACAGAGGATGGTTGGAATGTGCAGATGTGAGGAAAGGTCTAAAAAAATCATCAGAGATTCTGATGAAAGGTATTCAGTGAGCCCTCAGGTGAGCTCCTTCAGATCACTCACATTTTGCACTGAAAAAACAACATAATAAATATTTAATATGTCTCTTGTCTTCAGCTTAGTTACCCTATTAGCCTCAAAAGTGTTGTTACACCTCCATGAGACTCCTCTAAGCCCCCCCATGAAATTTCTGCCAGTCTCATTAATTACACAGTTATACATGTCCAGTCAAAAGTAAATCCCACTGATTTCTTATTCTCAGATAAGCGGGTACAGGATTGCCCTCTAAGACTCTTTTAGCTTCATTCAACATTCTCTGGATATTTTGCTTGAGTGGGAATGGCTCAGTTCAGCTCCAGTCATGAATTCTGGTGGCAACATAGGGAAGCATGACAATCCCATCCCCTGACACATTTTGCTAGTCTTGTTTTTGACAGCCATCTAGCATCCTTTGAAATTTCTCAGATGGTTTGCCCAACCAGGAACTTTTATATTCCACTCAAAATTCACTCTGCTAGTGGTTTCATGGCCACATACATAGGTATATGTGTGTACGCATTTTCTCTGTGGCACGCAGACTGGCTGTTCTGCAGAGCCCTAAGCACCCGCGGAAGCTGTTGCATGAATCCCTATATCTATAGGCTCCATTTGTGAATTAATTGATTCTGAAGTAATTTAACTTCTTCTTCTTTTCCCACCTGAGGGAAATGTTGCAAGCTGTGAAGGTTTGAAGATTTAACAGCAAGATAATGAAAACAGGAGATTGTGATTAAGGGACCAAGGGCAGATGTTGCTTGAGTAATGGGATTTGTCACAACTCTGCAAGAAGAGTAAAACCCCCACTAACATATGACTTCTGTCATTAACATTTTTAATGAAAGCTACAGTAGGTGGCTGTGCACACAAATCTTACTAAGTAAACTCCTGAGAATCAATTCACTGAGTCCTTAAATTCCAATTACTTTTGAAGAAACTGCTAAGAAAGACTCCAGGAGGTGGCACCTACAAGTATGAATGTGTCACAGGTAGCCAAGAATAAATATTTTTACGTTTCTTTACCTTGTCTCTTTTTGTCATGTAATTTTCTACAATACACTTAATTTATATTGTGCTTCTGGCACTGAAACTTCTGACACCAATTGGCTGAGAAGGATTGGTGCCAGACTTCAGTGGGATGTTGGCACTGTGCTGCTTGCAGGCCTCTGCTTTGTGTTGATGCTGCTGCCCCATCAGAATCTGCCACTACACATTGCACTATGGCAAATCTAACATAACAGCCAACCACTGAAGAATGGAGCCAAGCACTTACTTGGTTCCCATAGTAAGCTCCACTGACACCAAGTGATCATGTCTGTGGGGAGGAGGTTGCTGAAGTGAGTGACTGGAGCTGGAAGGAAGCAGCAGCAGTATCGTGCTACACCACAGCTCTAATGGTGGGGGGGGGTTCCCAATGGGACCAGGGTTGATGATGGGCCCTTCTCAGCCCGCAGGCCCTTGGTAAGTCCCTGCCTATTACAACCCTTGATGCAGCAACCAAAGGTTCACAGTGCAGATTATGTAAAAGAGGATAGGTGTCCATCTGGCTGAGAATAAATGCTGATAACCTCTATGGAAGGAATATCTGTGGGACAAGTTAAGGAATGGGAAAAAGTTCCCAGAAGTTAGGAAATATCTGAGTGTGCATGTTATGTGTTGGGGGGGGGAAGAGAGAGCTAAGAAAGCAGCTGAAAGAAAGGGATAAAGCAACCTACAAAATAATGCACACAAACCTGAAAGAAACACATGTGGGACACAGATCTGAGGAACTGGCTTGGGGATGGTTGGCTCGGAACCCAAGGAGGGCATAGGTTGCCAGGAATAGATACCAAGATGACTTTTCTGCTTATAAGAGTTACATAGGAGGGAGAAGGTTGTCCTATGTTTCTTCAGCTCACTATAGCAGTTTAAAGAAGCAATAGGGACTAAGACAGGGATCACCAACCCATTGCCCACAAGCACCATGTTGCCCTAAAAGGCCTTCAATGGTGCCCCAGCAGGTATCCCAGAATCTGAGCGTTCTTTTTTTAAAAAAAGAAAAGAAAGAAAAGTAAGTCTCTAGCACTCCTAGAAAGAAAGAATAACTTGGAAGGGTATCTGTACATTTTGCTCTATAAACAATTTATGTAAAATGAGCCAGCCTGGCTTCTCCTGCCTGTCAGCATTAATAGCCAAAAAATGAAGACAGAGTTATGATTGATAACAGAATTGTTTGGACACCAAGCAACAGGATTCCCTGGGTTTCTAAAGAGCTGCTGTTTTGTGCTCCCTTTTTGTACTCTTTTTCTGCTTCTGTCCTTTTTTCTAGTGCTTGGAATTTCCATAGTTTGCCCCACCCTTTTCCTTAGGAATCAGGATGAATCTTTCCTGTGCTAGGTTCACCTGAGATCACCTAGAAGTTATTTTCTGTAAATACTACTACACAATAAGTGTGGGGAAATTTCAAATAATCCTCCTCCTCCCAAAAAAGGCAAATAAGAAAACTTTGCAAAGAGGTTTAGGCATGTCTCCTGCTTTGCAGGAGTTAAAGACCAGGGACTCATTAAGAATTCACTGTATAGTTAACTTACAGTACAATGGTATACATGTCCACTCAGAAGAAGTAATAGAGCTTATTTCCAGGTAAGTGGATACAGGATAGCAGGCTAAGATTTGGTTTAGGACAGCATTTCCCAACTAGTGGGCCACAAGATGTTGTCGGACCACAATTCCCATATTTCCTGACCATTGGCAATGCTGGCTGAGGCTGATGGGAGTTGTGGTCCAACAACATCTGGTGGCCCACTAGTTGAGAAAGGCTGGTTTAGGATCAGCATTGGCATGAAACAAGGTTATTGTGTTTTTAACAGCTGTATGGCAGGCAGAAATTCAACAGGTTTAAACTGAATCCCAAGGGGGAGGGAGAAGTGAACTTGGTGGTAACTGCTAACCAAGGCTTGTGCACAGTAAGAGGAACTGAGGGAATGGCTCTAAAGGGGCTCAGTCTTCATAAAAATGTAGGAAGGAAGCCAGACCATAAATCACATAGTCTTCAATGTCTGTATACTAATGCCCAGAGAAGGGGAAACAGGACGAACTTGAACTCTTAATACAGGAGAATAAATATGACTTGATATATATAACTAACACTTGGTGGGATGACGCACCTGACTGGAATACAGCGATTGAAAGATATAACCTGTTCAAAAAGATCAGAAGCAACAGAAAGGGAGGTGGAGTCGCTTATGTTAAAAATATATATCCCTGCACAGAAATACAGGAGGATGAGCTTGGTAGCTCCACCAAGAGTACCTGGATTAAAATTAATGAGGCAAAGAATAAAAGGAACATGGTGGTTGGAGTCTACTACTGACCACCAAATCGAGGAGAAGATGAAGATGAAACTTTTGCAAAGCAAATTGCCAATGTTTCGAGGAGACATGATGTAGTAGTATGGGGACTTCAGTTACCCCAATATCGGTTGGGAGACAAATTCTGCCAAATACGGCCCCTTCAAGAAATTCTTGACTTGTGTTGGAGATTACTTTGTCCTACAGAAAGTAGAGGAAGCAACTAGAGGATCAGCTATCCTTGACTTGATTCCAACCAACAGAGATGACTTGATTGTAAAGGAAGCAAAAGCTGAGAGTATCCATACATGTACCCTGGACTTCAGGAAAGCCAATTTTAATAAACACAGAACGATCATAAGTAAGATTCCATGGCAAGCAACCCTAATGAGAAAAGGAGTCCAAGATGGGTGGGAGTTTCTAAAAGAGGAAATTCTAGAGGCACAATGATAAACAATTCCATCAAGGAAAAAAGAGGGATGACAAGAGAAGGAGCCAATGTGGCTTCACAGAAAACTTACGGATACCTGAAAACAATAAAAGATGCATACAGTAAGTGGAAGGAAAGACATGCACAAAGGAAGAGAACAAATAGGTAGCATGGAATCACAGGGATGGCGTAAGAAGGGCTAAAGCTGAGAATGAGATGAGGTTAGTGAGATGCCAAAAGCAACAAAAAAGCTTTCTTTGGGTACATCCATAGTAAAAGACAGAGAAAAGAAATGGTGGTACAGCTACTCAATGAGGATGGCAAAATGATCACAGATGACAAAGAAAGGTAGAAGTGCTCAGTTCCTCCTTTGGCTGAGTCTTCTCCCAAAAGAGGCTCTATGATGCTCCTGGGAAACATGAAGTTGAAGGGGCAGGTTTGCAGCTTGAGATTGATAGCCAAATGGTCAAGGAATACCTAACCCAGTGGTTCTCAAACTTTTTTGGTTCATGGCACACTGTAAAACATATAAAAATTTTCTGGTGCACCTTGTGTACAAAATTAAAAACATATCAATATATTTTAAACTATGAATAAAAATAAACTATAGAAAACTATTACTTACCCTATAGAAATGGGTTTCTTCTTCTGGACTTCCCGGAAGGAGTGCTCTGCTGGTGGTGCCTCTGAGTGAGCTCTGTCTCAGAGGAAGCTTTTTTCAGTTAAAAACCAGTCAAGAGGAATTTTTGACTGGCGTAAATGTTCTCCAAGGCAAAGGTGAACCAAAGAGATTATCCACGGAACTTCGTTGAGCTGTAGATAGCTGGAATTGATCAGGAATCCCCTGAGATAAGAAGGCTTATCTAGCAGCGGAAGACGAAGTCAGGACTTCCAGCAAGCTGTGCTGAAAAAAAGCGATACGTTTTTTCCCTTAAAAACGTTCTATAACGAGTGAGCCTCCTTCTGTCTAAATCTTATCATTTGGTTTAAATTACTACAGTAAAAGAGACTTGTTTACGAATCAGCAATTGAGAAACCTGGGTGAGTCACACTTTTTTCCTTTTATATAAAATTAAAGAAGAAAGAAAATTTAAAGAACTTAATTTATAGTTTGTTGACAAAAAGCTGGCTTGAATTTGGAATTATAAAGATTAAAACGGATGAGAGGCAACTTATCCGATAAGATGATTTGATTATTTGAAGGAAATATATCTGGGACTATTTTTTTTCTTTTTTTTTTGGACTATTCTCTTTGGACAAATCTGCTGTTCGTGTATATTACTGACGGTTGGGTGCTGTGAACCAAGCTTGTTTTGCATTCCTGGATGTGCAGGAGATAAGAACTGTGCTGGCCAGATCATACTAACAGGCCTGGAATATTAACTCTTTTGTTGTTGGGGGAAAAAAAGAAACAGACTGCCTCTAGGTTTGGGAACATTGGTTAATAGCAGAAACTAAAGGTTTTTTTTTCAAGAATGACAACTAGGAAAGCAACTAAAGCCCTGGAGTGAAGAGGTTCAACTGATGCACAGGAAGGGGCTGTCTCCCCAGACATGTTCCAGAAAATAATGGATGAGATTAGTGATCTTAACAAGATCTCAAACAAGAGATGAAACAGGATAGATAAGAAATCAAAGATGAATTTGGCAAAATGAAGATAGAATTGAAAGATATAAAAGAACATATCAAAATAGAAGTGGATGAGATTAAAGGCACAATTGGGCAAATAACACAGGAGGTAAAAAACATTAAAGGAAAGGTGCAAATCTTGGAGAACAGAACAGATATATTAAATATGGAATTGGAAAAAAAATTGGATCATATCGCTGTGATGGAATTGAGAGATAAAGAATATTGTTTGAGATTTCGTGCAATTCCTGAAGAAACAGGTGAAGATATCAGAGATAAAATGGTTAATGCTCTGGTAAATTTTTTTGATTGGAATGAAGATCTGATGAAATTTGAAATAGATAAAGTTTATAGAATCAATTCAAGATATGCAACAATGAAAAAAATTCCAAGAGATGTGCTTGTGCATTTTGTAAAAAAGAGGACCAGAGATATGGTACTACAACAACATTTCAATAATATCTTTAAAATTGATGGCAAGGAAATACTAGTGATGAAAGAAATCCCTATTAGACTTTTACGCAAGAGAAAAGAATATGCTTTCTTTACAGAAAAACTTAAACAATGTAAAATTCAATTTAGGTGGGATGTTCCAGAAGGAGTGATTTTTACATTCAGACAACAAAAATATCGATTGAATACTGTTCAAAAAGCAAGGGACTTCTTGAGAAAAGCTTCAAAAGCCATGGAAGAAGACAAACTTAAAGAAATGGATATAATTCCTGGGAAACAAAGACAACAGGAACATGCAGAGGAGGGAAAGGAAGATGATGGATTAAAGGGAGCATCAGGTACTTTTTAAAATACATGCTTAAAGATGGATTACAAATATCTAACTTGGAATATAAATGGAGCTAATACGTCGCAGAAGAGAAAGTGTTTCATTATTTGAAAAAATTAAAATTGGATATAATTTGTCTACAAGAAACTCATATCAAGAAGAAAGATTCTAAATATTTGATTTGTAAAAATTTGGGTGAAGAATTTATTTCAGCTGGATTTAAAAAAATGGTGTTGTTCTTTATATTAACCCACAATTGTTTCCTAAATTGATATTATTGGACGACAGTGGTAGATTTGTGGGGGTTGAAATTACTTTACAAGGTACAAAAAATTTGATAGTGGGCATTTATGCCCCCAATGAAGATAAAACAAGGTTTTACACAGGACTTATGGAAAAATTGTCAGAGTTTTCATATGATCATTGGTGTGTTATGGGTGATTGGAATGGAGTAATTTTACCAAAAATGGACAGACTTTCTGAGAAAAATATTAAAGAGACACAGGGTAAATTACCGAAAATTTGTTTTGAATTGATGGAAAATTTAGAATTGGTGGATGCTTGGAGATATATAAATGACAATGCAAAAGAATTTACTTATTTTTCAGAAAGACATAAAACATTCTCGAGGATTGATATGATTTGGATGTCTAAAAACCTAGTGAAAGACATTTCCAAAATGGATATATTACCAAAAACCTTTTCGGATCACAATCCAGTGATATTGACTTTAAAAAAAAAATCTTGGATTTAGATGGAGTCTAAATGAATCTTTATTACAGAATGATAAAATAGTGCAAGAATGTAAGAAGAAATTAAAAGAGTTTTTTGAACATAATTTACATAAAGGAACAGATGAAAATATTGTTTGGGATACAAGTAAAGCATTTATGAGGGGATATTTTATTAAATGTAACTCTGAATTAAAAAAGAAGAAACAACAGAAAATGCAATTAATCTTGGAAGAAATAAAACAAAAAGAGGAAGAATTGAAAAAGAATCCAACTAAAGTTTCTATTGTAAATCAAATTAAAATGTTACAGAAACAAGTGTCAATGTTGACAGTTAGAGAAATTGAAAGGAAATTAAACTTTGGTAAACAAAGGACTTTTGAATTTGCAAATAAACCGGGGAAATTGCTAGCATATAAATTAAGAAAAGAACGACAAAAAAATCTTATTTTAAAGATACAAGAAGGAGATGAGATGTTGACAGACAATGTAAAAATCCAAAGGGTTTTTCATCAAATTCCCTCTGAAAAAATAGAAGAGTATATATCTAAACAGAATTTGCCTAAAATTACAGATTTTCAGAGACAAGCTATTAATGGTCCTATTACATCAAGAGAAATATCTGAGGCTATAAGTAAAATTAAATTAGGAAAGGCGCCAGGACCGGATGGACTATCAGCAGTGTATTACAAATGCTTGGAGAAGGAACTCTTATTACCTTTACAGTATACAATGAATTCTATTTTGCAAGAGGGGAAGATACCGGATAGTTGGGAAAATGCCAATATAACATTAATACCTAAAGTGGAGCAGGATCTAACCAAAAACAAAAAATTATCGGCCGATATCTTTATTGAATAATGACTATAAAATTTTTACAACGATTTTGGCAGAAAGAATGAAAATAATATTGCAACAATTTATTCAGGAAGATCAAGCAGGGTTTCTACCTAAAAGACAACTACGTGATAATGTCAGGAATGTTTTGAATGTGTTGGAATACTTAGAACAACGAAATGATAAACAAGCAGCTTTGATCTTTTTAGATGCTGAGAAAGCATTTGATAATTTGAATTGGAAATCTATGTTTAAGGTCCTGGAGCAAATGGATTTTGGAGATAACTTTATAAAATGGATTAGATCTATTTATACATCTCAGAAGGCACAGATAATTGTTAATGTGGGGTTAACGGACTCATGTGAAATACAAAAGGGTACAAGACAGGGATGTCCATTATCTCCCCTTTTATTTATTTTGGTCTTGGAAGTGCTGCTTAGAGATATAAGGCAAGATAAAAGGATTTCGGGAATAAAGGTAAAAAAAGAGGAATATAAATTGAGAGCATTTGCTGATGATTTGATAATTGTATTAGAAAACCCTTTGGAAGGAATTAATGCATTGATGGACAAATTAAAAGAATTTGGACCGTTAGCAGGATTTAAGATCAACAATCAAAAAACAAAGATGTTGGTGAAAAATTTATCTTCAAGGGAACAAAAAGAGTTGATGGACAAGACAGATTTTAAAATAGAGGAAAAGTTGAAATATTTAGGTATTATTATGACAAATAAAAATTCAAAGTTGTTTCATAATAATTATGAAAAACTATGGACAGAGATTAAGAAAGAGTTGTTAAAATGGGATAAATTACAATTGTCATTAATGGGAAGAATATCCGTGATAAAAATGAATGTACTGCCGAGAATGATGTTTTTGTTTCAAACAATACCTGTAATATCCTCTGATTTACCTTTTAAACAATGGCAAAAAGATATTTCTAAATTTGTTTGGCAGGGAAAAAAACCAAGAGTTAAATTTAAATTATTACAAGATGCCAAAGAAAGAGGACTGGGATTACCGAATTTGAGACTTTATTTTGCTGCCTGCTGTTTAGTCTGGATAAAGGAATGGTTTTTATTGAGGAATAAAAGGCTATTGGATTTGGAGAGCCATAACCTGAAGTGGGGATGGCATGGATATCTATGGTATGATAAAGTAAAAGTTAATGTGGGTTTTAATAATCATTTTATAAGACGTCCTCTGTTGAAAATAAGGAATAGATATAAACCAAGGTTTTATTCGAAAATACCATTATGTGTCTCAAGTCAAGAAGCGTTTTATAGAAGAGAAATGGCTGGAAAAGAGAAATGGTTAACATATCAAGAACTATTAGAAAATGTGCATGGAGAATATATAATGAAAGAGAGAGAACAACTGATAAAGGAAGGATATAGTTCTCAATGGTTTGCCTATTTACAATTATTAGAAAGATATAAAATGGATAAGAAAATGTATGGGCTTGAAATAAATAAATCTGATTTTGAAATAGGTTTGTGTACAAATGATGAAAATATAATTGCGAAAATGTATAAACTCCTGTTGAAAATGGATATGGAAGAAGAACAAGTAAAAGAGTGTATGGTAAAGTGGGCAAAATTTTTTGGTTATAATATACAAATGGATCAATGGGAAAATATGTGGAAAAAAGGCTTGAGATTTACATTATGCTATAATCTTAAAGAAAATTTCTATAAAATGATGTATCGTTGGTACATGACTCCAGAAAAGTTGTCAAAAATGTATAGTAATGTTTCTAATGCTTGTTGGAAATGTAAACAACAAGAAGGATCATTTTATCATATGTGGTGGTTGTGTAAACAGGCAAAATTATTTTGGGCACAGATAGGTAGGATGATGCAAAAAATCCTAAAGATAAATATTCAGTCAAAACAAGAATTTTTTTTATTGGGTTTTATGGATAAACAAATAGAAATGAAATATGGAAGAATAATATTATATATGATTACGGCAGCAAGATTATTATATGCACAAAAGTGGAAAATGGAATCAACACCAACAATGGAAGAATGGTTATTGAAATTAATGGACTTAGTAGAGATGGATAAATTGACATGCTTAATTAGAGAAAAATCGACAGATATATTTCTTAAGGAATGGAAGCCTCTCTTAGACTTTTTGTTGAAAGATAAAAATGAAATGATGATAATGGGATTTGACGATTAATTAAGATAGCCTATGGAGAACAGTGATTTTGTATGTATTAATGGACAGGTTTGATATATATTATATATTTATAGCTGATCTGTGACAAATCGGAAGTCAAATTTTTTATTTTTATTTTTATTCTTATTGTGTTATTTTTTTTTATTTTGTTTTGTTTGTTTTGTGACAATTTGAATAAAAATTATTGTAAAAAAAAGAAAAAAAAGAAATGGGTTTCTTCTCATTTTTAAAATATACTTTCATACTATTTGAGGCACACCTAGCCACCTCTTAGGGTGCACCAGTGTGCCTGGGCGCATCGTTTGAGAATCACTGACCTAACCACTTTGAATGAGTTCAAATCTGCAGGGCCCGATGAACTGCATCCTAGACTATTGAAGGAACTAGCTGAAGAACTCTCAGAACCACTGTCTATTATCTTTGTGAAATCATGGAGGAAGGGTGAAGTGCTGGACAATTGGAGGAGGGCTAATGTTGTCTCAATCTTCAAAAAGGGCAAAAAGGAGGAAACTGGGAACTATAGACCAGTTGCCTGATATTAATCCCTGGGAAAATTCTGGAGCAGATTACAAAGCAGTCAGTCTGTATGTACCTTGAAAACAATGCAGTGATTACTAGAAGTCAACATGGTTTTATCAAGAGCAAATCCTGCCAGACAAACCTCATCTTGTTTTTGACTGGGTAACGTCCCTGGTAGACTGTGAGAATGCTGTGGACATAATATATCTCAGCTTCAGCAAAACCTTTGACAAAGTGCCCATGATATTCTGACTTACAAGCTAGCTAAATGTGGGCTGGATGGAACAACTATCAGGTGGATCCACAGTTGGTTACAGAATTGTACTCAAAGAGTGCTTATCAATGGTTCCTTCTCAAACTGGGGGTAGGTAATGAGTGGAGTACCGTGGGGTTAAGTCCTGGGCCCAGTGCTCTTCAACATTTTTATTAATGACTTGGATGAGGAGGTGGAGGGAATGCTTCTCAAATTTGCAGATGTTACAAAATTGGCAGGGATAGCTAATACCTTGGAAGACAGAAACAAAATTCAAAGGGATCTTGATAGGCTAGAGTATTGGGCTGGAAACAACAGAACGGCATTTTACAGGGATAAGTACAACTTTCTACATCTAGGAAAAAGAAACCAAATGCACAGTTATAAGATAGGGGATACTTGGCTCAGCAATACTACATGCAAGAAGGATCTTGAGATTGTTATTGATCACAAGCTGAATATGAGCCAACAGTACATTGTGGCTGCAAAAAAGGCAAATGCTATTTTAGGCTGCATTAACAGAAGTATAGTTTCCAAATCACATGAAGTATTGGTTCCTCTCTATTCGGCACTGGTTAGGCCTCATCTTGAGTACTGCATCCAGAACTGGACTCCACACTTTTAAAAGGTGGAAGGCAACGAGGATGATCAGGGGACTGGAAACAAAGCCCTATGAGGAGAGACTGAAAGAACTGGGCATGTTTAGCCTTGGGAAGAGAAGACTGAGGGGAGATATGATAGCACTCTTCAAATATTTGAGAGGTTGACACACAGAGGAGGGCCAGGATCTTTTCTCGATCATCGCAGAGTACAGAACACGGAATAATGGGCTCAAGTATCAGGAAGCCAGATTTCAGTTGAACATCAAGAAAAACGTCCTAACTGTTAGAGTGGTACGACAATGGAACCAATTACCTAGGGATGTTGTGAGCTCTCCAACATGAGACATTCAAGAGTCAGGTGGACAGCCACCTGTCAGGTATGCTTTAATGATTCCTGCATTGAGTAGGGTATTGGACTCGATGGCCTTATAGGCCCCTTCAAACTCTATGATTTTATTATTCTATGATTCTAGGTCAACCTTTTCTAGTATGAAAATACAGTTATGGGAAATGTTTCACCATGACTATTCTCTAATTTTGTGTTATGTCATGCCTCCATGGCAACCATTTTGTGACTGATGCCCCCAGCATTCCTCTAAATTTGAAATGTGCTCTCCAGTCCAAAAAGGTTGGCAACGCCTGGACTAAGAAGGCATGGGATATGGTGTTGCATTTCACAAATCAGTTTGAACTAAACAGCCAATGTTTTCAGCTACAGGCTGCTAGTAAATAATTTTCTTATATGCTTAATGCTTCAGGAAGGCCAGACATGATCACAGAGGCAATATTTCTATTTGCTTCATAGGCAGTTATAAATGCTATAGGAGGACTAGGGGGGGTTGGTGTCCACATTTTGCATGTGAATTTGTCTTAGGATCACTTCGTCCATGTGCCCATGAGACTTGTTTACACAGAGCATGATAACTAGCAACTGAACATGTGAATCAACTCCACTGAAAAGTATTCCAGTTGATGTGACAATCATGTAGTTCATGTAAGTATGAACTAGCCTTTAGCTCTGGAATGGAGAACCTGTGACCCTTCAGATATTGTTAGACTACAACTCCCATTGAGCACTGTCAGTATAACCAACAGTCAGGAACAATGGGAACTGTAGTGCAAAATAACTGGGGGACATCAGGTTGGGAAAGATTGGATTAATGTATATATGAGGGGTGGGAGAGGAGTTGTTCATTCATTTATTTAATTAAAATGTTTCTGTGTCAGCTTTTCTCAAATAGGGTCCAACGTGGCTAACAAAAAATAGAAAATTAAAACCAGCATTATAAAGAAGAGTAAAATATAAAGCCAACAAGAAAGGAAAGAACACCAGAGTAAAAATAAAAAGAATCCAGAAAGCATCCCATTCCATTAAAGTCATTTCCAGCAGAGTTAAAATAAATTTCCAGCAGAGCTCAAAATGCTTAATGCCCAAATGCCTTCTTAAAAAAGGTTTTCACTACACAGCAGAAGACCATTAATGTGGAGCTGGTAAAGATAGACCGACCCAAATTGTGACTGCCAGATTTGCAGTCTCCAGGAACAGAAGTAGGTGACACAAATATGTGGAGAATGAAATTCTGTGGGACAGTAGATGTGATGGCCCTTCAGTCTCATCCAGTTCTACATTGCCTTCTGAAGCAAGGTAGATGAATATGAGCCAGAAGACTAGTCCCAATACATTCCTCAGTGAATGTTCTTTCTAGAATGGGTATTGACCAAGAAATGGTCTGAAGGCACATGAGGCCACATTGCTGATGTTAAGGAGGTCTGGGTCTAGTCAGTACCTGGTTGGGTTACTGCCTGAGAACCACATGTATATTACCCAAGGTTCCATGATGGAATATCATAGATAGATTGATAGATGATAGATGATAGATGATAGATGATAGATGACAGAAAGAGAGAGAGAGAGAGAGAGAGAGAGAGAGAGAATTTGGTTGCTTGAAGGAACTGATAAGTTCCTTGTTGTTTAGAAAATTTCATGTGCTGACTGCTGATTCTGATTTCTTTTTTTTTTTAAAAAAGAACAAACATTATTTTGTACCTGGCTACCAGATTTGCTGTAAAGGTTGTTTTAAATACTTTATCATTGTCTTTTTATTCATTTGTGATCTGCCATGGTGGGTTTGGGGGTAATTTTTTTTCTTGGGAAAGCAGTCTATTTTAGCTATATTTATTATGTCTTAAAGGAAGCAGAAATTAATAAAACTGTTCAAAATGGCAATTAATCCCCTCGGGAATAATCTCTACAGAGAGGATGTTTCCAAATAAAAGTTGTCTATCTCAGTATTTACTGATGAGAAAAAAGTTAAATGAAAATCAGACTGTTCCTGGCTGATAAAATAATCTCACATGTATGTGTAATTGTTCATGCACTCGCTTAATTTATGCACTATCCCTTAATTCTTCAAGGGGAGAGGAAATAATGTTATATGCCAAATAGTGCTTCTTTGTTTGATTTCACACAGCATATGTAATGTTACTTGATTGTTATGTTAATAAACTATACTTACACTTCTGAAAGTTTGTAAATTTAGAAATACATTCAGATGGCCTGTAGGAACACCAGATTTGTTTTAACAGAGAAGTTGTATCATCTAAGTTTTAGGTACTTGATGCCTAAACATTAGAGTGGTAAGGAACAGAACAGGAACAACAAGTGACTCATTTGGGGAAAGAGTTCCTTACAATACAAACTGAAAAATAAATAGGGCTTGTCAAAGAACCATATAGTGGGTGGTATTCAACACTAGTCCTACTCTGAGTAGGTCCATTCAAGTTAATAAACATGACTAACTTAGGTCCATTAATTTTAATGGGTTTACTCTGAGTAGGACTTAGTTGAATACAAGCCAGTACCTATATTTATGTTCCATGGACATTTTGACTATATTTGAAACCAATTACAAGGTGCAAAATTCAGCTATGCCAAAAATTTCAAAAATGGCTTTTTTAACCATTTGTTGGATGGAGGGTGAAATAAAATAATGGGAGATGAAAAAATATTTTTCTATAATATTTTGCAAGGGGGGTCTGGTTCTCTCTCTCTCTCTCTCTCTTTTTGAACAACCACAAAAAGCCCCCTCTCGCTCCATCACTTCCTCCTGGCTGCACTTTGCAAAATGTCTTGGGAGCGATGCCACACCAAATCAAACTGAATCACATTCAAGGCATTCTGGGAAGTGTAGCCAATGGGAATCATAGAGTTGGAAGGGGCCTATAAGGCCATCAAATCCAACCCCCTGCTCAATGCAGGAATCCAAATTAAAGCATAACCAACAGGTGCCTGTCCAGCCTGTCGAATGCCTTCAATGTTGGAGAGCCCACTACCTCCCTAGGTAATTGCTTTCATTGTCATACCACTCTAACAGGACGTTTTTCCTGATGTTCAGTTGAAATCAGACTTCCTGTAACTTGAGTCTATTATTCCATATCCTGCACTCTGGGAAGATTGAGAAGAGATCCTAACATTTCTGTGTGTGATAACCTTTCAAGTACTTGAACAGAACTATCATATCTCCCCTCAGTCTTCTCTTCTCAAGGCTAAACATGCCTAGTTCTTTCAGTCTCTCGTCATAGGGCTTCTTTCTAGTCCCCTGATCATCCTCATCACCTTCCTCTGCACCCATTCTAGTTTGTCTGCATCCTTCTGAAAGTGTGGGGGTCCAGAAATGGACACAGTACTCAAGATGAGGCCTACCCAGTGCCAAATAGAGGGAAACCAACACTTCATGCAATTTGGAAACTATACTTCTGTAATGCACCCTAAAATAGCATCTGTCTTTTTTGCAGCCATATCACACTGTTGGCTCATATTCAGCTTGTGATCAACAACAATCCCAAGATCCTCCTCGCATGTAGTATTGCTGAGCCAAGTATCGCCCATGTTATTACTCTGTATTTGGTTTCTTTTTCCTAGGTGTAGAACTTTGTACGTAACCTTGTTAAATTTCATTCTCTTGTTTCCAGCCCAATGCTCCAGCCTATCAAGTTCACTTTGAATTTTGTTTCTGTCTTCCAAGGTATTAGCTATCCCTGCCAATTTTGTAACATCTGCAAATTTCAGAAGCATTCCATGCACATCCTCACCCAAGTCATTAATAAAGATGTTGAAGAGTACTGGACTCAGGACCGAACCCTGCAGTACCCCACTCGATACCTTCCCCTAGTTTGAGAAGGAACCATTAATAAGCACTCTTTGACGATGATTCTGCAGTCAACTGTGGATCCATGTGACGTTCCATCCAGCCCACATTTAGCTAGCTTGTAAATCAGAATATCATGAGCACTTTGTCAAAAGCTTTGCTGAAGTTGAGATATATTATGTGCACAGCATTCCCACAGTCTACCAGGGAGGTTACCCAATCAAAAAATGAGATAAGATTTGTCTGGCAGGATTTGTTCTTGCTAAATCCATGTTGAATTCTAGTAATCACTGCATTGTTTTCAAGGTGCTTACAGACTGACTGCTTTATAATGTTCTCCAGAATTTTCCTAGGAATTGATGTCAGGCTGATTGGTGTGTAGATCCCAGTTTCCTCCTTTTTGCCCTTTTTGAAGATAGGGACAACATTAGCCCTCCTCCAGTCACCTGGCACTTCACCTATCTTCCATGATTTTGCAAAGATAATAGACAGTGGTTTCAAGAGTTCTTTAGCCAGTTCCTTCAATATTAGGATGCAGTTCATCAGGTCTTGGGGATTTGAATTCATTCAAAGTGACTAGGTATTCCTTGACCATTTGGCTAACAATCTCAAGCTACAATCCTGCCCCTTCAATTTCATGTTTCCCAGGAGCATCATAGAGCCTCTTTTGGGAGAAGACTGAGTAGGAATTGAGCACTTCTGCCTTTCTTTGTCATCTGTGATCACTTTGCCATCCTCATTGAGTAGCTGTACCACCATTTCTTTTCTCTGTCTTTTACTATGGATGTACCCAAAGAAAGTTTTTTTGTTGCTTTTGGCATCTCACTAACCACACCTCATTCTAAGCTTTAGCCCTCCTTACGCCATCCCTGTGATTCCATGCTACCTATTTGTACTCTTCCTTTGTGCATGTCTTTCCTTCCGCTTACTGTATGCATCCTTTATTGTTTTCAGGCATCTGTAAGTTTTCTGTGAAGCCACATTGGCTCCTTCTCTTGTCATCCCTCTTTTTTCCTTGATGGAATTGTTTATCATTGTGCCTCTAGAATTTCCTCTTTTAGAAACTCCCACCCATCTTGGACTCCTTTTCTCATTAGGGTCACTTGCCATGGAATCTTACTTAATGATTGTTCTGAGTTTACTAAAATTGGCTTTCCTGAAATCCAGGGTACACGTATGGCTACTCTCAACTTTTGCTTCCTTTAAAATCAAGAACTCTAGTATGGCTTAGTTACTTTTCCCCAGAATTCCCATAACTGCCACTTCATCCACCAAGTCATCTCTGTTGGTTGGAATCAAGTCAAGGATAGCTGATCCTCTAGTTGCTTCCTCTGCTTTCTGTAGGACAAAGTAATCTCCAACACAAGTAAGGAATTTCTTGAAGGGGCCGTATTTGGCAGAATTTGTCTTCCAACAGATATTGGGGTAACTGCAGTCCCCCATTACTACTACATCATGCCTCCTCGAAACATTGACAATTTGCTTTGCAAAAGTTTCATCCTCATCTTTCCCTCAATTGGGTGGTCAGTAGTAGACTCCAACTACCATGTTCCTTCTATTCCTTGCCCCATTAATTTTAATCCAGATACTCTAGGTGGAGCTTTCAAGCACATCCTCCTGTATTTCTGTGCAGGGATATATATTTTTAACATATAGTGTGACTGTGCCTCTCTTTCTATTCCTTCTGTTCTTTTTGAACAACTTATATCTTTCAATCACTGCATTCAAGTCATGAGAGTCATCCCAGCAAGTGTCAGTTATACTCTCCTGTATTAATAGTTCAAGTTCGTCCTGTTTGTTTCTCCTACTCTGGGCATTAGTATACTGACATCGAAGAGCATGTGATTTAAGTCCTGGCTTCCTTCCTACATTTTTATGAAGACTATTACTGGGCCCCATTAGAGCCATTCCCTCAGTTCTTCTTACCATGCATAAACCTTTGTTATTCGTTACCACCAAGCTTAGGTCTCTCTCCCCCTTAGGATTCAGTTTAAAACTCTCTTGATGAAGTTCTCCATGCTGTGGCCAAACACATTCTTCCCAGTAGTGGTGACGTGCAACCCATCACTTGCCAGCAGTCCAGCAGTCCAGGAAGCGTAGCACAAGGCTGCCTCTCAGCTGCTTCTCACAGGCCACACTTCCTGATGAGATGCAGTAATAATATATGGCAACCTCTCCTGGATTTTTCAAAGAAATTTCTTTCCCCCACGCTGCCAAAAAAAATAAAGTAGAAAATTAGCCCCCATTTTCATAGGAAGGTGTATTTGGGGACATTGGGGGGTAGGGAGGGGAATTTCAGTCCAACCTTAGTGCGAAGGCAATCAGTTCAGGCCATAAACACTAGGTGAAAAAAGCCTTCTACTTCTTTGTTCATGCCTGCTTATGCATTAGGTATAATGGACTGAATTCACACTATGAGGATCCATACAGAAGTTTTGGTTTTCCAGAAATTTTGCATATGTATTTAGCCTTCCTTGAATGTTCACTCAAGATGCAGTTCTAGGCACACCTATCTGGGAATAACTTTTGGGAATACTCATGAACAATAATAATTCTTGTGAACTCCTGTAAAGTGTCTGAAGCTCTCAAGGTCAGTAGTGTTGTGGCAAATTCAGAAGTGCAGAGTCCCTTCATAATAGTCACAGCCGTGTCCCCTTCTAAGATTATACAACCTTCTAAGATTATAGAATAATCTGACCAGGTTTGAATATTGCTTTCTGCTTCTCTATCACTGTCGCCATTTGATGGTCCTTTCTCGCTGTCAGAGATATTGCTGGAATTACTTAATTAAGTGTCTTTGTATTTATCTCCTGTTGCTTTTTGATGGGTTGCTAGCATCAGGATTCACTGTCTCTTCTTTTGCAATTACAGAATTCTCACTCTCCACAGCGGCTGCAACAGATTTTGTGGGCGGCAGAGAGAGAGAGGGAGTGGGCGATGCGGCATATGAGAGCCTGCCCATTAAAAAAAAACATTGAACCAAAGTTCCTTCAAGGAGGAGTGCAGCACAGCTGCGACAGTTTTTCCTTTCCTTTTCTCATTATAATTGGATTGGATTGGATTTAAAGGGGAAAACTGTGTGATAGTTTCTGCTTGCCTGTAATGTCGTGTGAACCCATGCGAATTACAGGGAGATGCAAGTAGCACCACACATACACTTAATTGCCATGTGGATGTGCCCTAAGACTCCAGTTCCTCTGCCTTAATGGCTGCAGGAGTCATGGTTAAAAGGATCTTCCTTCCTTCCTTCCTTTCTTCCTTCCTTTCTGAATTTATAAACCGCTTTTAATTCAAAGACTATCTGAGTGGTGGACAGAAATAAACAGAATATAGTACAGATCATAAAACTATACTGAAACATTTTTTAAAAAAATCAAAGAATTTAAAACTGCAGAAATAGAATAGACTCATTTGTGAAGACTTGTGTGTGGGGGGGAGTTTTCAGCACACATTGATGACATAACAATGTTGGGGCTTGCTTCACTTCTAAGGGAAGAGAATTCCATATAAGTGGTGCTACATTGCTAAAAGCACATGCTTTACCACTGGAGTGCGTGGCACCATCAGCAGATCTTCACAGATCTAAATGATAGGGGTGGGATATGTGGGGAGGGGCAGCTTCTCAGATACCCTGATCCAGAACCATATAGAGCTTTATACTTCAGTAGAAAAACCTTGCATCTAGCGCTATAGCAGATTGGCACCAGTACAACACTTCCTACAGAGGTGACACATGTTGTTGATTGATTTTCCCAGAGAGCAACTGTACAGCAGTGTTTTGCACTAGCTTCAGCTTCCAGACCAAATTCAAGGGCAGCCTCACATAAAGTGCATTACAATAATCAAGCCTAAAACAGACCACTGTCATCAAGCTAGCCCTGTCTAGGAATAGTTCCAGCTGGCATACCAGCCAAGCAGGGGAGGCTTCTCTGTTAGGCAAAGTTGGGCAAAGCCCTCCCAAGATTCTGACCCCCCTCAGTCCCAAAGCCCTAGCCCAGTCTTCCCCCTGGCACCCACAGTCATATTAATACATTGGTATTGATTGAGAGACTTCCTAGATGCTGCTGTACATTTCCTCTCTCTCCTAGCCCTTAGCCATAATCACTACACAGGTTCCCACCCATCTTCTTAAGCAACTTGATCACATTGGAAAGATGCTAGGCAGGGCAGCAGGAAGAAAAGAGCCCCCTTTTCTTTCTCTTAGTAGCTAATGGACACAAGCCACAAAAAATGAATAGAACCACACATTCTTCCTGTGGGTGTTGCTGAGTGTGCGCAGTGTGCATGTGTGTGTGTGTGAGAGAGAGAGGGAGACAGAGAGAGAGAGTAAAGGAGCTCTTCAAACAAGTAAGGAAAAGGTGGCAGGCAGTTGTGAGGGAAGGGCTGTAGAACTAGTATAATATGTCCAGTGTTAAGGCTGGATTATCTTCTTTCCAAAAAGGAAATAATATAATTGCTTAAAACCCACACATCCAGCAACCAGCATCCACATCCAGCAACCAGCCAGCCCACCAAAATAAAATTCAGAGGAAAAGTATGAAGAATAAACCTAAGTGTTGAGAGAAGATGGGTTTGGGGAAGGTGCCAGGAGAGAAAAAGTCAACTGGAGTCTGGTTTATACCATTACTTATTCTTTGAGGGTGTCCTTAACTAGCTTCAGGGACTGATTTGTTCAAAGAGTTAATCAGAGTCCCAAATGAATGGAAGAGAGGAAAATAGGGGCTCTGCTCTCTTTTTTATTTATTTATTTATTTATTTTTTATTATTTTATTTATACCCCGCCCTTCCTTCCAACATGAGATGACAAGCAGGGTAAAAGTGATCATGGAGAAATCTATGGTTGTAAGACACTTTCTAACTCTCACAGAAGTCATTAACTCTAGTGATTATCAAAGTTTAATTTGTATGCCTGAACTCACCAAATCCTTCTTAAAAGCTGTTACGTATGCCTGAGAGCTCTCCACAGGTTTCCTTGATTAAGGTAAGGAGGCAACCTCCCTTTCTTTCTTATAAATCCCCGTTTTTTATTGTAAAATGTATGTATGTGTGTACGTACAATGTACGTACATACGTGAGTGGGTGACAGAAATAGCCAGTCCATTTATGCCACTTGCTTAGAGACACCTTTTAAAAGGCAATTAGACATAGCAGTTTTTGAGGCCAAAAGCCCTTTTCTTTTATTCTCCCCAACTTCAGCATATTCAGAGGTAGATTGCTTCTGTACCTGGAGGTCCTATGTAGTAATCAATTGACATATACCTTTCCTTCTCCAGGTTCAGAAGCAGTCTACCTCTGAATACACTGAATAAGGCAAACAGAAAAACATTATTGGCCTCAAACCCTGCTTATTGACTTCATGATATATTTAGTTTCCATTATGGGAAGTTTAATGCTGGACTAGATCGACCTTTAGTTTGATCCAACACAGCTGCTCTTACATTCAAAGGGATTATAACCCTTCTTTTAAAGCAAACATTGCTTCTTTCTGGTTTGTTGAGTCAAGGTGTTTGTTTGTTTGTTTTTTGTTAACCTGGGGACACAACTCATTGCTTCAAAAATTTAAGCAAACACAACTATCATGAAGCATGAAGATTTTAATTTTGCATACTATACAAATGACAGAAAAATAAAGCAGATTACCCCACTCTTCAGCCTACACAGTTTCTAGAGTTGCTTACTAAGATCAGCAATGCAAATAGACAATCACACTCAGTAACATGTTTTAAAATCAAACATCTCTTTTCTTCACACTTCTCGCCATTGCATGTTCAGGTTTGACTTACAGTGACAAAGTCTAACCCTGTTCAGATAGGTGGGAACTATAAACCACTTCTATACCCAAATTTCCAAACCTTTGGTGGGGGAAGGGTACCCAAAACAATTAAGGCTGCTCTATAATAATTACAAACAAACAATTTTCTCCCTGAGACAAATGTCTTGACAAGTCTAGAAACCTCTTTGGAGTGGGGATCCAAAATCAAACGCAAACATGTAACTGATGCTTCAAGAAAAGCATCTCTCTTACTGAATAAAAAACACCTACAAACGTGAAAGGGAGGAAGCACCTCTTCCATATGGTTTAGGATTGGCATTGGGGAAAATAGTGATCTTGTGCCTTTAACAGCTCTGTATTTCCACAACCAGTGTTAGAAATTTTGGTATATATTAGGGATAGGTGAGAAGTCTGCTGAATTTAGATTTAGCACCAGATTTTTCAATAGGGTCCTCATATTTTCCATCATTGTGGAGTGATCCTGTTTGCTCTGAACTTCAGAGGCTTTCTCCTGATGGCAGATGTTTCCCCCCTCAAATATTCCCTTGAATGTATTTTATTGATTTTATTCACAGACCAGTCCAGCTGTACATCTCTCTCTCTCTCTCTCTGCCACCTCCCCTCCACTCAAATAATTCAAGCTCCAACCATGAAGGAAGCCAGCCAGCAAGCCAAACCTATATATTGATATTGATATTTTGAAGAGAAAAAATGGATTGGTAAAAGCAATGGATAGTGGACAAAGAACAAACACAAATCAATACTGCCTGTTAGATTGATAAAACGGCTGTTAAGACTAGTAGTTGAAGCAGCCATGCAACCTGCTCTCAGGGAGCCATTATTAACTAACTTAAGGCACATACAAGAAGAGAAGGGGCAAGGGGGAGGAACAAAGCCTGCAAAATCAACAAATACGGTAGAGAAGGAATCAGCAGAGGGAACAATAGATTGCCTTTCTATCTATTCCCCCCCCCACTGGTTCAAGCCATTTGCAACATGCATTGGTGCTTTACTCCCAACAATCAGGACCAGTAAGACATAGCTGACATCCCATGGTAAATATGAGGTTGTGTGTGGGATGGTGTGTGTGTGTGTGTGGAGAAGCAGCAATGACTGCAAGTGTGACTACAGCGAACCCTTCTGGATGGAGGTAAGACACTTTTAGGTGCTATGTAAATTGTAGAACTATACTGTTTAAGTGCCTACTGTTTCTTTGCAAGGAAGGAGGATGGGTATCTGATGGTCTCTGCCTATGTAATCTCACAGGCTCCACCTGAATGACCTCATAGACTCTGCCTGCACGACCTCATAGGCACCCCACCAGGTTTAGGTTCTACCAGCCTCCACTGCAGCCAAGCTGATGCATCAGCCAAAGCTGGTAAAAGACATTCCTGAACACTAAAGACACGTGCGCCTTGAGTGACAATGATGGATCAAGAAGCATGCCCAAGCCACTTATCTGTTCTTTCAAAGGGAGTGCAACCCTATCCAGAACAGGCAATTGACTAACCATTCATGCACAGGGTATCTGTTTTTATGGGTTTCATTTTCATTTTTCATTTTCAGCTTTCATCCAGCCCTTTCTGGGTCCCAGGTACTCATTCAGGACTTGTACTGCACCTCCTGCTTCAGAAGCTGCACAGAAACAGAGTGGTGTGCCATCAGTGTACTGATGACATTGTGCTCCAACTCTCCTAATGAGCAATCCCAGTAGCCTCTTATAGATGTTGAATAACACAAGGGACAAAAGAGCATCCTGCAGCACCCCACAGCAGCATCTCAGGAGGCAAAAAGCAATTTTTCAATGCTGCTTTCTCCCTGTAGGTAGGGGCAGAACAATTGTAATGTGGTGCCCCCGTTCCCAGTTCACAGAGCTGATCCAGGAGGATACCATGGTCAGTGGTATCAAAGGTCACTGAGAGATTGAGGAGAATTAACTATAAAGGTCATCCATTGGGGTGACCAGGCCTCAACCAAGATTGAAATGGGTCTAAAAAATCAGCCTCACCCAAGACTGCCTGCTATCACCCTTTCAATCATCTTCCCCCAAAAGCTTGGGACCCATTGCTTGTAAGAGCTCCTCGCCCAATACGGGCCCACTTGACCACTTTGATCTGCAGAACAAGGACTTTTACGTGCTATGTAATATTGGTTCTGTATTTGCAAGAAATTGATCTTTCAATGTAGAGCTCTTTGCCTGTCTATATTAGGCAGGCACCTTCAGTGTGTTGTTTTTGGCACCTCTTAAAAACATTTTTGTTCCAGCAAGCCTACCCAGGCATGTGATTTTAGTAGACTGACGTGTTTTAAAATTACTGATTTTATTTTACATTTTGATTTCTTTAAAATCTAACCTGTTTTTTCTAATTTTATTGGTATTTTAAATGAATGTTTTAGAATGTCTTGTAAACTTCTTAGAGGTCTTTTGTTATAGTGAAAAATGGAAATGGACTGCCTTCAAGTCAATTCTGACTTATGGCGACCCTATGAATAGGGTTTTCATGGTAAGCAGTATTCAAAGGGGGTTTACTATTGCCTTCCTCTGAGGCTGAGAGGCAGTGATTGGCCGAACGTCACCCAGTGAGCTTCATGGCTGTGTGGGGATTCAAACCCTGGTCTCCCAGGTTGTACTCCAAAACTTTAACCACTAAAAAGGGAGTATTAGCAGCTGGTGTTATTGCCCATTAAATAGTTTAGAGCTGAATGATGTGTGTCTTGTTGCTTTTGTTGTTCCATTGCTTGTAACAGCCACTCATCTGGATGATTGCACCATCAAGGAAAATATTTTATATCTAATACACAAGAGAATATTGGAGCATACCAAATACTAATAAAATACTGGCAAGATTGTGGCTTAGGCCTTGTCTTGTAAGCCACAACGTTAAATATAAAGACCTGGAACCTTATCATACCCTTGGGGTCTCCAGACATACTGACCCTTCTCATCCAATTATTGTCTGTCTGAGAGGGTGATAACTGGGTAGGAATGACTCACACGATTCCTCCCTCCTGTATATTTCATTCCCTCAAATGAAGAGTTTTGAGAAAACCTGAAATTTATGCAATATTTAAACCAGTAGAGGACAACGGGTGAGGCATTCGTGCTCAGCTGACCTGAAAAAGTGTATTAATTCCATCATTATTGACAAAAAAATCCCATGATTCTACTAAAAACTCTGTTCAGATCTGAAAAGTTATTGGGTTAATGTTTTAAATCAACAACAGATTTTTCAACACAACCCTTTACATTCCTGCTTATGTATACCATACTTACATCCTTGTCATTTTAGTGTTATTAGCCAAGTTCTAACATGTCTTCTGAACAACTGCTTTAATTGCCAGAAACCTATTTCACTGTATCTACACCAGACACCAGGAAGTCCAAAGAGTCTTCTATCAATCTTTTGCCATTATGTGATAAGGGTAAGAGGTTAAATATATCTGGCCGCTAACACAGGGAATTAAAAAGAGAGACTAGTCTATTCTATGCTACTAATAATGGTCTTGAAGCCCAACAAAAGCAAGTGACTGAAAGAAAGGATAACAGGCTGGTAGGCACGCCAGCCCACTTTGTTAGCTCCTTGGATCTTAGAAATTAAGAGCCTTTAGCCTTGGGAAATACTTGTTTGTATAAGAGAAAGCGCACTAAGAAAACATACACACTGTTAGAAATATGTCTCAGGAATTCACTACGTGAAACTACCTGACAATCTTGTGAAGTCATGGAACTTCAACCAATTCTTTAGCATTTCTGAAATAGGAACAGAATTTCCCTGGGAAGAGGGATTGGTTGTTTAATCACTCTGAGACTTGTAGCTGTCTGAGGTGAATAGGATTCTCATTACAATTCTCAGCACCCTTAACAAACTACAGTTCCCAGGATTCTTTGGGGAAAACCATGACTGTTCAAAGTGGTGTAATACTGCAGATGGGGCCTAAATCTCTTTGTAGCTGCATCAGTATATAAAACGAGGGAAACTGTGTTTTATACAGATTCACCTACCAATGGGGAAATTGTGCATCAATTATATTGAATGTGTACTGCAGTGCAAGTGCTTGCTTGCAGTCCAAGTTAATGATCCAGTGAATTACTAGCAAAGACAGATTTGATTTTAATGTAAAATGTTTGCAACAATTTAAGCTCCACTCATCATATTATGTCTGAATACCTCAAGGCAATCCCAGAGCCATTATTTTAATAGGAAGCCATTGCTGAGTGTCCATTAACTGTCAGAGTTTAAGTAATTTCCAGGTATCTTAATTTTAAGATGGCACTAAATTACATTGTTGTTAATGGACCTACATTACAAAAGTGTAAAGCTGTATCATGTATAGCTTAACTGACATGCATTTTAATGGCAGACCAGATATGATAGAAATCAGTGTTTGGAACTAAAATATACCCTACATATTTAATTTCATAAATATTCAACTCATGAGGGAGAGCGTAAAGATTTCTACTCTTAGCTGTCTTCATGCTGGTATTGTTTTAAATTAAGTGGGGGAAGACAGAGTGGAATCTAGATATCTCTTGATGGGGAATGAACGTGTTCCCACCGTAGTCTTTTGAGACATGATGGTCTGCTGCCAGATGAGAATAACACTTCCCTCACCATGAAGGGGCTTACAGATTGCAGCTCCTTTTCATTATAGATATAAAAATGTGTTACCTGATATTGGGAAAGAGTCTGGGACTGCCATTTGGAATTTTCCTGATGAGCCCTACTTTCCCATAGCTTTTGTTCCTTCTAGCAGACCCTACCTGCATGAAGGGTTTCTTGCATTGCACCCCAGTCATCCTCATACTCCAATGAGCACACTCCATTTACATGGAATTTACCATGATTCAGATCTGTAGTTCCTCAGAGATCAGTGGATATTTGTATGCAAACATGAGGTTACAGGTTTGCCATATCCAAAGCACTTTCCCCTGACTTTTGGTTGTCTCAACATTCTTCAGCTATTTTGCCCAAGTGTGAACCTCCAATTTTGCCCAACTTTTGCTTTAAGTAAAACTTTGTGGCAACTTAGGGATGTTTGGGAAGAACATATACCTTCCAAGAAAGCTCATGTGACTGATCAAAACCGTTTTGCTTTCTTATTATACATTCCCGATTTTTCATACATGCAGGGATCTCCAAATTCACTTCAGATTTTTTGCTTTAAGTTACATTAAGTGGCAGCTATACTCTGAACTGATTCTTCAATCACTGATTCAACTGTGCAACAAACTATGGTCAATATTCTAACTTTTCTTATACATGTGTACTACTGCAAGTCAGGCTGGCCTTTAAGAATGATGTATGAGGAAACAGAGTTTGTAAGCTACCCTATTGATATTCATGGAAAATACCTTGATTGGAGGGCGTCAGAGGTTTCAGCCATTACTCTAATAACCTTTAGATAGGAAATCAATTCACATTGTACATTTTCTGCAAGCACTCCAAATTAAATAGCTCCTAATGAATGCCAATGACTAAAGAGAGCTGTGATTTCAAACTGTGTCAATGGAAGATATTTGCCAGAACTTATAATAAGAACATAACATAAGAGGAGCCCTGTTATATCAGTCCAAAGGCTAGCATCCTGTTCCCACAATGGCCACCCACATGCCTATCGAAAGCCTAGGCACTCTCTCCACATTTGCTTCTCAGCAACTGGTATTCAGAAGAATACCATGTTCAATACTGGAGGAAGTACACAGCCATCATCCCTAGCAGACATCGCTAGCCTTATCCTCCATGAATTTGTCTAAACCTCTTTTAAAGCCATCCAAGTTGGTGGTCATCACCACATATTGCAGTAGTGACTTCCATAGTTTAGCTAAGCCATGCCACAAACTAAGAGTACAGATAGGTAGCACAGAATTGCAGGGACGGTGCCAGGAAGACTAAAGCTGAAAATGAGCTGAGGTTAGCAAGGGATGCTAAAAGCAACAAAAAAGCTTTCTTCACATACATCCATAGAGAGAGACAAAGAAAAGAAATGGTGGTACAGCTACTCAATGAGGATGGCAAAATGATTACAGATGACAAAGGAAAGGCAGAAGTGCTCGATTCCTAACTTGGTTCAGTCTTCTCCAAAAGTGGGTCTATTACCTGTAATATGTTTGGGTTCAATATATGGTGCCAACAGCTAACAAGGTGGTTTTATTAAGTAGCAGTTACAACAAAATGTTTCTCTTGGAGCTCCTTCAACCAGTGAGGTTCTACCTACTCACCCCATTCTTCAGGGATCATCTCTAAACTCCCATCCCAATTTTTCTTGTAAGGAAACATCTCTAAATTATGACAGTCGCTACATCTCCTTTTCTCCTCAACCAAGGTAACAAACACCAACAGTCCAAACATGAACTAAATTCTGTAGAAGACAAGTTACTAGCACATTGCTCTAGAGTGAGTCTTTACCACTCACTTTCCTGTTCTATCCCAGGCTTCCCAGAAAGTCTATAAGTCTCTGTGGAGTTTTACTTTCCTTCCTGAGCACTGGGACATCTCATATTCCTTCACCTTATCTTCCATAATCTCATGCTGGGGAATAACTTGTTTTTCTTCCTGCCCCTGTGAACATGCAAGAGGTATCAATGTAGAGCCTGTCCCATTCCCACCTGCTGGAGCATCTAAATCACTCTTTGGGAGTGCTTGGAGATTCTGATGATTTTGCCAAAAAGTATCTCCTTGAGCTTTCTGAACTAAATATGATTGTGGGTGCACTAGGTGGACTATGGGTGGACTATGCCCCCTGGATTCCAGAGATTGAAGGTGGTAATTTCTTAACCACACTTTGTCATCTGGTTTCAGTCCAGGGAGCTTCTTTGTTGTTTTGTCAAAATGTCATTTTTGCTTTTGCTTCAGGTCTTGTTTATTTTTTGAACCCCTTTATGGTCATATTCCCCCATAAGTAATTCCTCAGTTATGGGTGGTGTACAGCATATTCTTCTTTCCATGAGTAACTGTGCTGGAGACCAGCCATTGTCCAATAATGCACTGTGGTAAGCCAGTAATGCCTTATATAAATCTCCTCTTCTGTCAGCTGCCTTTTTCACAAGGTTTTTATCTGTTTGGATGGACTTTTCCACAAGGCCATTGGATTGGAGATAATGGGGACTGGATGTACTGTAACAGAAGTCCCAATCATTTGCAATTGCTTAAACTCTGAACTGGAAAACTGAGGTGCATTGTCATTAAAAGTTCACATGGGATTACATGCCTTGCAAACACTGCCTTCAGGCTGGCTATTACTGCTTGTATCATTCGGATTGGAGATCTCTGGATACAGGAGGTAATAATCAGTAACTATCAAGTATGCTTGTGAATTCCAAGTGAAGAGATTAGTGCCTACTTCCTCATATGCTCTCTGTAGAACAGAGTTCAGATGCAGTGGTTTCACCTGCTGGGATGGCTAGAACTTTAAACAAGTTTGCTATTGTATAACAGTTTGCTATTGTGTTAGCAATACCCTGCTTGATCCATAATCAATGCATTACCTCCCATGCCTTCTTTTTACATTTTTCAATTCTAACATGACTTCATGGTCTTTCTGAGCATTTCATGCCAGAGAATCCTCAGAATCACTACCTTGCTGCCTTTGAAAATCAGCCCATCTATTACTGAGAGGTCATGCCTGCAGTTCCAGTATTACCATAGGCTTGGATCACAGCTGCTGTGGTCCTGCAGCCAACTTTTAAGTATACATTTTTTCAATAGGCACATGGTATTATTGTTCTATGTTTCTGCTATAATTTGCTGTAATTTTCTATCACCTATAGGAAGTGACTATACTATACAGGCATACCCCACTTAACGTTGCCCACTTAACGTTGCATGTACATGCTCCATTCGTCCCCATACCCCGCTTAACATTTGCGCGCTTCGCAATAACGTATACTTTATTGGCATGATGCCGCTGCCATCTAGTGGTGATTGCGTGCACTACAAGTGAAGACAATTGCTTCACTTAATGTTTATTTATGCTTTAAGTATACTCTCCGGTCCCATTGTGAACATTAAAGCGGGGTATGCCTGTAATAGGCTTGCACCTCTAAGTATGAAATATGCTCTGGGTACAATGAAGGCTGTGTGGCCTTAGACAGTGCATTTGCTGTAAACATCAATTTACATGTGTGTAGGACACTGTCAAGTCATCTTTTTTGTAGTTCGAGCATTATCCTTTGGATTATCAAAGTACAATCATTTAATGGCTTTTCAAAAAATGCTATCAGAGGTTTATGGTCAGTTTCTACTTGCACTTTCTGTCCATAGATAAACTGGTGGAACATCTGGCAAGCAAACAGGATGCCCAGCAGATCTTTTTCAATCTGTGCATACCTGGCTTCTGCCTCAGTCATTGCCTTGGATGCATATGCCACTGGATGCCAGTTACTGCCATGGTTCTGCATAATCGCTGCACCCAGCCCGGACAGTGAGGCATCCGAAGAAATCTTGAGTGAATTACCAGGATCATAGAACTTTGACATAGGGGCTCTGCTAAGTTCCTTTTTCAAGTTAGTCCATGTTTCCTCCTGTGGTGCATCCCAACACCACTCATGTTTGTGTTCAAGAAGCGCCCAAAAAGGTTTTGCTTTTGATGACAAATTTGGTATAAATTTCCCAAGGTAATTAACCATCCCTAGGAATTGTTGGATTGGAGGTGTAGCATCATTTCAATCTTTCTCTTGTCAGGTTTTACTACTCCCTCTGTAGAGATCAAATCTCCTAAAAATGTCAGTCCAGTGACCCCAAATACAACAGCCAATGTGGTATAGTGGTTAAGAATGTTGGACCTGGGAGACCTGGGTTCAAATCCCCACTCTGCCATGAAGCTCACTGGGTGACCTTGGGCCAGTCACTGTCTCTCAGCCTAGCCTACCTCACTGGGTTGTTGTGAGGATAAATTCAGGAGCAGGTTGTTGTGAGGATAAAATTAGGAGTGGGAGAACCATATTTGTAAGCCACCTTGAGCTCCTTGGAGGAAGGGTGGGATTTAAATGTAAAAACAACATAACATTTTTCTTTAATTTTAGATTTGCTCCTCTTGTTGCATTTAAGACCTTCTGAACCTGCAGATTATGGTCACAATTAAATCATCTGTTAAGGTACCAACTCCATCAATGTGCACATATATTGTGTGTATGGTTACATGAAGCTACACCAAATGGGAGATGAAGAAAGTGATACCTTTCAAAGGGGGTATTGAATGGGCAGAGCTTGGAACTATCCTCTGTGAGTTTTAACTGCCAAAACCAGAGGAGGCATCAAGTTTACTGAAAAAGCACACATTTGCAAATTGTGCCATGATTTCCTCCCTAGCAGGACGTTTGAAATGCTCTACTGTGCTCTAGAACAGTTGGCCATGGAACTAACTAAAATGGAGGCAACCCCAGACTTAATTTTAATTGTTGGTCAGTATCTGGCGCAAGCAGCTCCAAATGTATCTTTCCAATGAGCAGTAACATGGCAAATGCAATTAAATTTAAGCAAGTGCAAAATGGCGCATGTTGGACTGTATGCCCTCTTTGACATACAGAACAACATTACCTCCAGTACACCCTTCCCTGTCCTTCCAATAGAGTTTTTATCCAGAAATTTATTGGTGTGTTTATCTATTTAATAAAATTTATATACCTCTTGGATGTAAAGATGTCTACATGGTTTACAACAAAGTGGTTTACAGCGAATATATAACCACAAAATAACAGTGTTGAGATGATGAATTGTATCTGATCAATCAAAGACTTGAAAACTTATCAAGAAGATGATTCAATTAATCAATAATATTTTTGTGACATATTTCCTTCTCTCTCCAGGGCCAGAGGAGGGTTCCCCCCCCATATCTGTTATGATGGCCCCTTACCTAGGGTTGCCATATTGCCTGGTTAGCTGGGTTTTACCCGGATTCTATGCATGCCACCCGGCGCCCGGCTAGCCCCTTAGGTGGCCCAGATTCTCAGCTTTAATTTTTTAAAAAATTAAGTTTCTAGGTGGTCCGGTTCTCGAGATATACATAAAAATGTCAGCCGCCCCCCCGACTGTTAAATCTTTATTTAAACAGTACTGTATACAGTACTATAGCACTTTGTAGCTTTAACCCTGCCTGTTCAGGATTGCTGCCAATCAGGGATTGTGTTTCAGTTTCATTCACCTGAGGCAGTGTCTAGAAAACAAAATGGTGGTTTCCCCCCCTGTTTATCTGAAATCTCATAAATTGGGTAAGTATATACATTTCAGTTTCTTTTCCTCTTGTGTGCAGGAGTCAGATCCTGGGCAGTGTTTTCAAAACCTTCCCAATACTTGCTTTTGTGGGGGTAAAAGCATGCTAATCCCATATGCCCAGAGTAAATCCCATTGAATTCAATTGGACTTACTTTTGAGTAGACATGGTTATGAATGTGCTGAAAATCAATGGGACTTTGGAGTGAATGTAAAAAAGAATTGTGTTTGTGCCCTCCAGTCCTATTTTAAAGCAAGTAGGCAGGGCTTACTTAGGTATTACAGTTTTTATTCTGTAGGAAACTAATACTGATTTTTAAAAAAAACTAATACTGATTTTTCTGCAATGACCAGCTGGTTTGACAATAAACTATTATATGGGCTGTATGTATTTATACATCTGCAGTGTGTGCGTGTGCGTGTATGGAGTCTTTCCAACACCCCTGTGAGGTAGGGTTGGAAACCAAGGCAGCTCACAACAAGAAATAAAGCCATTTAAAATCCAATAACCATAAAAACAAGTATAAACAGTTGCAAAACAGCGTAAATTGGCATGATTCGGAATTTTGGGTTGTGTGAATGAAGTTGCTTATCACTTGAGGTTGCATTACTGTCCCTGTTTGAGTAAGCCCCACTGAATACACTGGGACTTGCTTCTGAATAAATAAACTTAGGATTGCACTATAAATATCTTTACAGTTTGTGTAAATAATAAATATATTTGATAGTCATGCTTATATAAATATTTCTTCATTTATCATATTTTTGGTTTTTGGTTAGGAATCCTGACTGGTTGTGAGATGCTGAGTTTTTTGCCTTACTCATAGGAATCTTGTTGTGGTTGGTATGGTATTACATTTAGGAAAGTGTTACTGCCTTCTGTGTTTTTTTTTCCTATTTGCATTTCACTTACCTTTAACCTCACTCCGTTACAGCTATAGAAGCAACAGCAGCATATGCAAGATAATTAACTCCCATTAGTGATAAGAACAAGAATTTATAATTATTATTTCAATTAAAACAAGAGGCTTATCAATACTTTGAAGAGGACCAGATATTTATTTTCTTTCTGAGCCCAGGACTGGGTCTTTCATGATGCCCGGTGGGGGGGGGGGAGCAGGAGAGTAGTCGATAAGACAGACATCTTGGCATTGGTAATCTAATTAGCAAGGTATGTGTGGGGTTGTTGCACACTTCCAGGCCCAGTTTCATTTTGAGTAAGGAGGTGGAACCTGTGTAGATGTGATTGATCAAAGGGAGAAGAAATTTTGAGTTAAGCAAAGCTCTGCTTTTATAAAACCTAAGAAACATACAGATACTTTGAATGTCTGAGTGCCTGCACCAGTGGAATACTGGAGGAACTTGTAAAACTTGCTGCAACAGTATTTAGAACTGAGCATGTGGCGTGAAAGACTCCTTTTCCTAACATTTTGGCTTCTTGTTTTTCTCCACCCACCACATCTTTGAAATATATCGTATATGGTTAACCGTACTGCTGCCCTGACTTACTTTATGTTTGTTGCTATTTTGTGTTTTTATTATGTTTTTATATTGATTGTGTATTTTTATTGTTTTTATTATATTTGTAAGCTGTGCTGAGCTCTGTTTTTAACAGTAGAAGGGCAGGATATAAATCCTCATAATCAATCAATCAGTATTCCATAGTGTTGGAAACTAGAGTCTAGGCATTTAAGGCTGAAAATGTTGCTTTTTTTAAAAAAAAATCTCATATCTTTCCCCAGTTTTTGGTGGTAATTCCTAGGCACAAAAACAAAGCAACTGGACAATCCAAATTTTAATATGCAAATAATATGCACAATATGCAAATAATATGCAAATACTTTACATAACATGCAAATTAACCTGCCCAGATTTGTGGAACTGGAATATGGCAACCCTACCCTTACCTACTATTTTAGCAGTCTATAGGGAACCATGATTTGTCTAAAACTGGGGGGAATCAGTGTTGGGGCCAATGTATTTGATTAAAGACCTCCCTGCTTTCCCCTTAATGCAAGCAGTATCTGTAGCCTCCATCATGTGTTATTAGCCCATTTCTAGAAAGGAGCAGCCATACTGTGCCACTGGCCCAGGTCTCTAAGTCATGCAGCTCCCTGGCCCCATCTATTAGTGTCCATGCATTGAGCATGGATGTATGAGCCATAGATGCCTTTGAACATAGCAGACCAGGGAACTGTATGGCTTTGGGATCAGGACCACTGTCTATTTTAACATACAAGCCCTCTTCACGTAATTAACAAATGAGGCGGGCTTCTCCATTTCTCCCTTCTAAGAGGGCACTTGCAACTCTCAGGCCGACGGATACAGGGAGGGCTGCTGCAGAGTATGTATTTATGATCCTAAGCACATGCATGCTTAAGTTTGCCCTCAGCATTAAGGAATGATCAAGAGAAGTGAACAGAAAGCTGACTGTTCAGTTTATTGCTGGGAGATGGGGTGGGGGGAGAGACTTAAGAACCGAGAGGAAAGCCAAAAGAGTATCCGTAAGATCTTGCACTTCTCTATACCATCATCAGATTTCTCCTAAAGTGAAATCTTATGTAAATTCTGAGGCCCCCTCACAATTGGATTCAAGTCTGAAGGATTTTTGAGATAGGTCACAAGATCCTCAGTAAGGTTAATAAATTTGTGAGGGGAATTTTGTATATCCCTAGCCAAGACATATTTAGTTGGGTGAAGGTAACCCTATAGAGAAAAGATGGCTCAGTTGGAGTCATCCTTGAGCTCCAAGCCCATAATTCACATTCTAATCCATAATATTTTAGTGCAGCTACTTTCTGCCCCTTCCACAAATGCTTTTCTTTTACATAACATATACTATGGGTCTAGCCTCTTTGTTTCCAAAGAAGCCTCTTTTTATTCAGTTTTTACTATTTGCATAAAAATATACAGTGGTGGTGATGCTTTTATTTGTCATTTCAGCACATCAAAATTAGCATCACAATTAGTTCCACCATGAGTATTTATCCTTAGAAGAAAAGCCAATGAATCATTGTAAACAAGCTTTGTTTAATTCTCTGCTGGTAAATTTTCTAGTCTGATTTATTGACCATAAACTCTTTTAGGTTCAGAAGGATGATATATGAAAAGAATACTATTACTGTACCTTTTCATTTTGAATAGCTTTGACAAATATTTAATAAATGCTTTCAACAGAAATATATACATAGCTATCAGTTAAGTCCATGTCTCTTGGTCACACTGAGCTTCCAGTGCAATTCTATTGCCCTAATGGAACCGTGGCCCTCCAAATGTCATTGGTCTCCAACTCCTGTGAGTTCCAGTCAGCATTGCCAATGGTCAAGAATGATGGAAGCTGCAGTCCAAACACCTAAGAAGGTTCCCTATCCCTGCTGTAAAACCAGCATGACTTGGATCCTGCATCAGATGTCAGGATGTAATGTGTTTCTATGGATGCAATTATGGTGACATCCTTAAGGTAGGGGAAAGAGACACCCACACACCAAATACTGGGGTCACTGTTGTTTGGCTCTGTGTGAACTTTTCTACTCAATTTAGATGTATTGAAATGCAATATGAAACTCTCTAACTTTCTCCTATAGTAGGCAATGGAAACCATTCACTTTTATGAGGTTAAATAAATAAATAAATAAATAAAGCCCTTCATGCTGAGTGACTCTTCACTAGTTTCTAATAATAGGCAAATGATCTTGCACATTTTGTTGTGACATCCTGTTTCATGCTGCTACCATATGGGAACATTTGATGACTCACTCTGTGACAATGATGCGATGCACAATGTTTCTTCAAGAGAAATTTAGAAAATCTGTCACCAGATAAAATGAGCCTCATTAATTTTGAATTTCAGTTCAGACATTGTGGGGTTCAACAGCATGATGCTCATCTACAATAGCATGCCATCCATTTCAAAGAAGCATAAATTGGTAGTGGAATATTCCCATTGAGCAATGATAGGAAACCTAACAATTTGCATCGTTAGGCTCCCAAGGTTTGATTACTGTGGGAAATTCAGCTGTATTTGCACAATTCGTACTAACATGTGAATACAGCTTTCTGAGTCTTGACTTAATCTTGCTCCAAAGGTTATTGGCAGTTGAATGAAAAACAAATAATCAGATATTAATTTCTAGAGAGCTTGGACTACACCTCTTATACTGTTTGGGGATGAAACAGAAACCCTAAGGCTAGTTCTGCATTGCTGTATTTATGACCTAATTAGGGATGGTGGAGAAATTTGATTCAGGTTGTATTTAAAGCTGAATCTATCAAATTCACACTTCTTTAAAATAGAGAACTGAAGCACAGCCATCCTTTGAAATTTGCACTTATCCAGGTTTTGCAATTCAGTTCTCCAACCAAACAATGTTTACAAAGACAAATATACTAGTGAAAATAACACAGAAATGAATTTTATTGGGAGGAATTGCTTGCAAAAATGGGTACATAAGTCAAAATTGCATATAAAGTGTTTATTAGCAGAAATTCACACTAAAATGCTGAAGACTTTTCATGTGATTTTTTTTAATTCACAAATTGCTGCAGAAATGTGGATAACTGAATTTAAGATTGGGAACATGACAAACTGAGAAAACCAGAAGTGACAGATCCTTCTAGCCCTAGATCTAATGGCTGCCCATTACAGTAGAGTTGGCAATCCAAGAAGAACGGGAGTTGGAAGCACTTGTGAATTGTGTCCATTGATGTCAATTGCTCCCATGGCCATATGATTACAACCTAAATTGGGTAATGCCCTTCCAATGAGTGAAACTGCAGCATGAGCTGAAGGCTTAAGATGAATGCGGGATCTGGAATGGACTTAAAGCAGGAAACTGGCAAAGACGTGGATGCGGACCTGAAGATCTGAACTCAGCAAAAGGCAGCAAAATTCCTTTTCTAACATCACTAGATGATCTGCAGGTCCACATTTACCTCTTTGATACTATTATTCCACATTCCATGATATATTTTCAGAATAAAAGAGGTTCAATACTAGATGATAACGCTACCTAAAGGGAAATAACTGGTTCTAAAGTTTATCAGTGAAACAAGACTTCTTACCTGGAACACCCCAGATGGCTTCACTACTACAAATTATGCTAATTAGCACCAGGGCCATACAATATTTCAAAACCAGAATCCATATCATTATTCTACAACATTTTTGTGTATGTGAGAAAGATTCATTTGTTAATGTGGGAGAAGCTTTTAAAGGAATGTTTTTAAGTGACTTTGATTAACCTTAACAAGAGTTTTAAAATGATACTGCTGCACTGGAATTTTCCCACAAACGTTTAAGGTTCTTCCATCAAATAATCGAAGGAGGGGGGGAGTCTACAGCCTGCAACTGTAAGGCTGGGGGGGATGGGTGATTGTGTATGTTAAAGGAACCGTAAAGCTATAATTACCCAAATTATCACCTGCTTAAAAATTCTTATAGAATGACAATCATAATTATATGCTTTTAATCCATTCAGAGTAAAATGGTTCATTAGATATATATAGATATATAAAATGTAATCTTTGAACTTGCGATGAGATTTCAAAAAGTAAAACCTTGCTGAAAAAATTAATGAAGACACACTAGTGTGTGTAAAGTTCATGGGATGTCAAATTGTGTTATTCTCCAAATATTAAAATAGCAGTTAATAGATTTTGAAGTAGTAAAATAAAATAGGTCTTTTCCTTTGATATGCGTGTAAAGAACAAAGACTGCTTTGAAGTCAGTTTTTGTGTACTTCTGTGTCTGTGAAGAAAACTGACATGATGATGGTACATTTTTGATTATTTGAAAGTATAAATCTACAGGAGATTTAAAAAAGGAAACTAGGACAATAATCTCAGAGGAAGAAAGGCAATATACTACTAATGTCAGAATGTCAATTGCCCATTCTTTAGCAAGAATTAGACAGGACATTTAGAAAGTAAGCTACCAAGATATTGTGGCAAACAACTGTGGACTATGCTTACAAATGCAATGTCTATAGAGTGATGAGTGGGGAGAAATGGCTTCTTTTTTTCTAATAGAACCAATCAGTGTTCTGTTATGTAGAAGCAAGAGAACATAGCATCACACATTGGTTTCCCAGTTCCGATTCAAAGGAGCTGTTACTGCTGAGTCATACACAGCTGTGTACACTGAATCCCAAAGTTCAGATTCAAGCAAGATTGTAAGTGGAGCCGGATTGTACATTCAAGCTACCCTCAGGATGTCTGTTCAGAGGCAAAGTGGCAAACCAAGGTCTGAAACCAGGTAAGTATTATTAGGGCCAGTGTGGCATAGTGGTTAGACTAGGACTTGAGAGACCAGGGTACAAATCCGCACTTAGCCATGTAGCTTGCTGAGGGACCTTGGGCCAGTCAGAGTCTCTCAGTCTAGCCCAGCCTTTCCCAACCAGTGTGCCTCCAGATGTTGTTGGACCACAACTCCCATCAGCCTCAGCCAGCATTGCCAATGGTCAGGAAAGATGGGAATTGTGGTCCAACAACATCTGGAGGCACACTGGTTGGGAAAGGCTGGTCTAAGGCCTATCTCATAGTGTTGTCATGAGGATAAAATGGAGAGGGAGGAGAACCATGTATACCACCTTGAGCTCCACAGAGGAAAGGTGGAATTTAAAAGGAAGGAAGGAAGGAAGGAAGGAAGGAAGGAAGGAAGGAAGGAAGGAAGGAAGGAAGGAAGGAAGGACGCACCAGGGAAAACTAGAGCTAATTGTGAAGGTTCCCAGTTGGTGACATCTGGATGGATAGAACTTACCTGGTTGCCTGTGCCCACACAGAAATATTATCATAGTGGTGTGGGATGAAGCCATGGAAAAGCAACTCCTGGACCACTGTGGTAAAGTCTGAAGGAGCTAATTTTTAGCATAATCCTTTAGTTCTGGTGACTTGATCATAAGAACACAAGAAGAGCCTGGCTGGATCAGACCAAAGGACTATCTAGTCCATCATTTTGTTCACACAGTGACCAGTCAGGTGCCAATTGAATGCTCAAAAGCAGGGCACGAGTTCAATAGCACTATCCTGCTTGTGTGATCGCCAGCAACTATTATTTAGAGGCATGAGGACTTTCATAAGGGAGGTAATATATCCTTATCCTTCATTATGAAAGAGGGAGAAAAATTTCTCTACCACTTTCTCCACACCATGCATACTTCTGTACACCTCTATCATGTCCCCACTTACTAGATCTAAGTTCTCTACTTCATAGTTCTCAATTTCTTTTTTTTCCCCCTAAGCAGTTTTTTTCCCCCTTGGCTCTATAGCATTTTTTCCTACCTTCTTTTGGAAAAAAGTCTAAAGGGCAGAATGTTAGAAGCAGGAAAACTATCTTCCGATTTGCACATTACTAGATAGATAATTTACAGAAAACATGTCAAAATTCATCATCACAGAGTTTGCGTTCTTTATCATTGCTGTTCTTTTCAATGAAACCATTTTTTGTTCATTGACAGAGCTTGTGCCCTCCCAGAAATATTTTTGGAAAATAATAATTAATCTGAAAAGCATATAAAATGACTCTTGTAACAATCATTGCTCCGAGAATGGGGAGATGGTTTTAATTTATGCTCAGCAGAACCATGTCTGGAAATGAAACTATAATAGTTCCATTTTCCTCAGAGTGCCTTCACAAACGAGCTTGAGTTTAACCAAAGCTATTAACAATGCAAAATTAAATGACATGATTGCACAGTTATTTCAGGTCCAAATGAAAAAAGGAGCCTGGGACAATAAAGAATTAAAGTGTAAAGACACATGCACATTAAATGAAATGGTGCACTTTCTTTCATATATCAAAAATAAATTGCTGTGGTAGCAAAGTGTTACCCAAGGTAGCTTCCTACTCGACTCTCCGCAGCTGCGTTTGTGATTCATACCGTCAGAGCCTCTGTTAATTAGCCATCTCTGTGCAGATCCCAGAGGTGGTAAACTAAACTACAATTCCTGAGTCCTGTATGGGAATGTCCTAGATAAAAACATATTGAAGATACTAGCATTATTTCTACCAGTCGTGCCTGCTTATCCCCACTACCCCCATTTGTGGAATGCTTTTCCCAGTGAAATGTGCCTGGCACCATTATTGCCAGTTTTTAGGCACCAAATGAAGACTTTCATTTACCTAGAGTTTTGGTGGTCGAGATAGCATCTGCAGTGTTACTCATCTTTTATTGGTGTGGGATAGAACTTGACCTTCTTATTGTACTGTGGGATGAGCTTTTTAGGAATTTTGTATTGTACATTTTTTAAAAAAATTAATTTAGGTTTTAATTGATTTTACTTTGAGTTTTTTTGCATAAAGTGAGTGACTAACATGCAAATGTAAATAATGATGATAACAACAATAACAATACAAAATAAAATTACTATCCCTTATTCATCTGTTCACCTACTCCAGCTAATATTCCACCTCTAGGTTCCTTATAGTACAAGCCTACAGATACATACTCAGAAGAAAGCCCCACTGAGTTCAATGTGACATACTCCCAATATAGAGTTAAGGGTGAGCAGTGAGGTAGCCAAGTTTGCTGATGATACTAAATTGTTCAGAGTTATTAAAACACAGAGATTGCAAAGAGCTCAAAAAGGACCTCTCCAAATTGAATGAATGGGCAGTAAAATGGCAAATCCAGTTCAATGTAAACAAATGTAAAGTGATGTATGTTGGGGCAAAATATCTTAATTTCACATCTTTGGTCATGGGGTTTGAACTGGTGGTCGCTGGCCAGGAATGACACCTTGAGGTCATTGTGGACAGCTCAATAAAGATGTTGATCCAGTGTGCAGCAGCTGTGAAAAACAATTCCTTTAGGAATCTCCTAATAACTCTCAGCACCCTTCACAAACTACACTTCCCAGAAATCTTTGGGGGAAGCCATTACTTTCTAAAGTGAAATAAAGATCTGGTGTGGATATGGCCTCCTGATTAGCCATGTCAAACACCTGTGAGTCTGACTTTTAGAACACTGACAAATGGTTCTTACAGAGCATGCCTGTGCTTATCATTGACTCCAATGTTAAATTTCTCTAATTAAAAGCCAGCCAGGCATTTTTAAAATTTTTTAAAACTGCTGAAGATGGAGGTCAGAGTATAGGAGTAGTATAGGTAGACCACCTCCTGTCAAAATGCTAAGTCCCACCCCTTTTGGATTTGATTGATGACATCACCAGATGTCCTGCCCCAGAAGTCCAACCCTGGAAGTTCCAGTTCCCCCCAATGACATCACTGGATATCCTGCCCCCAGAAGCCCCACCACAGATGTCCCACCATGGAAACCAAAGTCATGTGACCCCCATGACCATGTAACCCCCAATAGACCAATGGGTGATGTTTAATCAAAACAGGGTCCTGGATTGGTCCTATAGAGATATGTGACCCCTCTATGAGCATATGGTCCACAGGGGAGCAACCAGAAGAAGTTGAACCCCTAAGTCAAAATAGGGTCCATTTCCAGGCACCCTCTCCAGATTGGCCCAATAGGTACATGTAACCCTGTAATGCAGGCAAGCTTCTATGGGGAAACTACTTGTTTGGAGAGCTGCAAAATAAAGGAGGGGGAAATGTTAAAACATGTCATTAATTTTCTAGGGATCTTCAGCAACTGTAAACTCTGTTGAAGCTAGTTCCCAGCCATCACCAAGTTCCCCGTGGAAGATGGCATCAATGGGAAACATTTAAATAGAGGTCTGTGGGTGATTATTTCCAAGGTATATTGTAAAAACAAAGAAAGGTCTGTGTTTGATTTTTTTTCTAAATCTTTTTTGGATTCTGCAGATCTGACAGCAAAACAGCCCAGCTATCTCATCCTTAGAAGCATTCTTGCCATTCAAGCCAATGAAACAGACAATATTTTACCAAGAGAACGGAGGGCAACAATGAAATGCATTGTCAGAGCAGCAGTCTATGCCATTTTGAAGCACTGTTTAATGCAAACTGTGTATGACACATGCATCGGTTATACAATTCAAGCTCCAGCACAAGCATCACTTGAGGGGGCCCCAATTGCCGTAGTGACGGGTAGAGGGAGGTATGGTGATATGAGAGGGACGTGCCAGGTACGGAGAACGCAGCCCAGACATGTAGTGGCTGTGCCGCGTTCTGGTCCTTCTCATACCCGCAGGGTTGTTGGTTGTCCTATGAGCCAACTCTCAGATCTCCAGTTGCTGCTTTTTAATGCCAGATCGGTACATAATAAAACCTCCCTCGTCCATGATTTGATTGTGAACGAGGTGGCCAATCTGGCATGTATAACTGAGACCTGGGTGGGCGAACAGGGAGGAGTTAGTCTGTCCCAGCTCTGCCCACCGGGGTATCTGGTTCAGCATCATGGTAGATCTGAGGGTCGGGGAGGGGGTTCGCTGTGGTCTATAAGAGTTCCATCTCACTCACCAAGCACCATGTCCATGCAATCACTGGTCTGGAGTGTTTGCACCTTGTGCTGGGCCAGAGGGACAGACTGGGAATCTTTTTGGTGTACCGCCCACCTTGCTGCCCAATGGCTTCCCTAACTGAGCTGACGGAAGTGGTCTCGGAGATACTGTTGAGATCCCCCAGACTATTAGTACTGGGAGATCTCAACATTCATGCTGAGGCTACTTTGTCTGGGGCAGCTCAGGACTTCATGGCCGCCATGACAACCATGGGGCTGTCTCAATATGTTAGTGGCCCAACACATACATTGGGGCATACTCTTGACCTGGTCTTTGCTACTGGACATGGGGATAGTGATCTGGATGTGGGGAGTTTTACATCTCTCCCGTTGTCATGGACAGATCATTGCTTGCTGAAGTTTAGATTTTCAGTAGCCTTTTCCCTCTGCAAGGGTGGGGGACCTATTAAATTGGTCCGCCCCCGGAGACTAATGAATTCTGAAGGTTTTCAAAAGGCTCTGGGGGTTTTTCCGGCTGATAAGACTGGCGCTCCTGTCGAAGCCCTGGTCGATCTGTGGAATACAGAGATGACCCGGGTTGTTGACACGATCGCTCCTGCGCGCCCTCTCCTATGTAGAGCTCATACAGCTCCTTGGTATACTCCGGAGCTGAGAGCGATGAAACAAGACAGGAGGCGGCTTGAGCGGAGATGGAGACGAACTCCCGACGAATGCAATTATGAGCTGGTTCGTGCTTCTACTAAGCTCTATGTAGGAGCTGTGAGGGCGGCAAAAAAACAACATTTCGCTGCCACTATTCAGTCATCTCTCTCACGCCCACGGGAGCTTTTTAAAGTGGTTCGTGGCCTACTTCATCCAGGCCTACAAGATACGGCAGATACATCGGTAGATCGATGTAATAAATTTGCTGAACACTTCCAGCATAAGATCTCATGCATTCGCTGGGACTTAGACTCCTATTTAATAGCAGTTAATCCTACTGAGGTGTCCAGAGCACAGTCTTGTCATGTTTTGTTGGATGAGTTTCAGTTGGTTCAGCTCGAGGACGTGGACAAGGTGCTTGGACAGGTTCGTGCGACCACTTCGGTACTGGATCCTTGCCCCTCTTGGCTAATTAAAACTAGCAAGGAAGGAACAGTTGGCTGGGCCAAGGAAGTGATTAATGCCTCTTTACGAGAGGGAGTGGTCCCTGGCTGTCTGAAAGAGGCGGCAGTGAGACCACTCCTGAAAAAACCTTCCTTGGACCCAGAGGATGTCAGCAGCTACAGACCAGTAGCCAATGTTCCGTTCCTGGGCAAGATCCTGGAACGTGTGGTTGCTGACCAGCTCCAGGCACTATTGGATGAAACCGATTATCTAGATCCATTTCAATCGGGGTTCAGGCCTGGTTTTGGCACTGAGACTGCCTTGGTCGCCCTGTTTGATGACCTATGTCGGGAGAGAGACAGAGGGAGTGTAACTCTGTTGATTCTCCTTGACCTCTCAGCGGCTTTTGACACCATTGACCATGGTATCCTTCTGGAGAGGCTTGCGGAATTGGGAGTTGGAGGCACTGCTTGGCAGTGGTTCCGCTCCTACTTAGCGGGTCGTCTCCAGAAGATAGTGCTTGGGGAACATTGCTCGACACTGTGGGTTCTCCAATGTGGGGTCCCGCAGGGTTCGGTTCTGTCTCCCATGCTTTTTAACATTTATATGAAGCCGCTGGGGGCGGTCATCAGGAGTTTTGGAGTGCGTTGTCATCAGTATGCTGATGACACGCAGCTCTACTTCTCCTTTACATCTTCTTCAGGTGAGGCAGTCGACGTGCTGAACCGTTGCCTGGCTGCGACAATGGACTGGATGAGAACTTACAAACTGAGACTCAATCCTGACAAGACTGAGATGCTGTTGGTGGATGGTTTCTCTGATTGGATGGTGGATATATACCCTGTCCTGGATGGGGTTACACTCCCCCTAAAGGAACAGGTGCGTAGTCTGGGAGTCATCTTAGACTCTTCCCTCACACTTGAGGCTCATGTAGCCTCGGTGGCCCGGAATGCGTTCTACCAATTTCGGTTGGTAGCCCAGCTACGTCCCTATCTGAGTAAGGAGGACCTCTCATCAGTGGTACATGCTATGGTAACCTCGTGTCTGGACTACTGCAATGCGCTTTACGTAGGGCTACCTTTGAAGACGATTCGGAAGCTACAGCTAGTGCAAAATGCGGCAGCCAGACTGCTAACAAGAACTAAGCGGTCTGAGCATATAACACCTGTGCTAGCCCGTTTGCACTGGCTTCCAATATGCTTCCGGGCCAGATTCAAAGTGTTGGTACTTACCTATAAAGCCTTATACGGCGCGGGACCACGATATCTGTCGGAACGCCTCTCCCGATATGAACCGGCCCGTACACTACAGTCTACTACGAAGGCCCTCCTCCGGGTTCTGACTCATAGGGAAGCCCGGAGAGTGGTGACAAGATCTAGGGCCTTCTCAGTGGTGGCCCCTGAACTATGGAATGGTCTCCCCGAGGAGGTGCGCCTGGCGCCGACACTATCATCTTTTTGGCGCCAGGTTAAAACCTTTCTCTTCTCTGAGGCATTTTAATTCTTGTTAATTGTAAATTATTATATTTTGATTTTAGACTGTACAGTTTTGTGTACAGTTTTGTGTTATTTTTATTGTATTTTTAATGTTCACCGCCCAGAGAGCTGTTGCTAGTCGGGCGGTATATAAGCTTAATTAATTAAATAAATAAATAAATCACATGAACGTCTGAGTTGGATGAAGTCTGTCCTCTGTGGAAAGTTGAGAATTATATGTGGGAAAATCTGTTTTAAAAGTGTGTTTCACATTGTTATCTTAGCAACATACAGCTTGAATTGTCTTGTTCTAACACAAGAAAGAGTTGATGAAATATTGAATCTGGTGACCAAAGTAGGTTGTTCCCAGAAGTCTGTTAAAGTTGTTGAAAAGATACTGAGGGACATTGACCAGCCATAGGTAAACCACAATGCAAGTGTTGTTAAAAACAGAAGTTATAAAAGCTTTCTTACATCTTTCAATGACACCTCTGAATACAATCGTCTATTTGGAAACAGTGATTTTTTAAAAAAAATAAAGCTCTAAATACTTGCCTTCTCCAATAGAACACGTGAGAGATTAAATTAGGACTGTTCTTACAAGGGTGTGAGCGAGTCATTCTTGCCAGTCTGGCTTTAATGTAAAAAGTAAATAAAATATATTTGATGCTGACTTGAGCAGCTTCCTAGGGCTTAATCCTCTTCTGGATAGCTTCTTCTAAGCTTTAATTCAATCGGGCAAATGACCAGTATATGTTTGGGAGGTTACAGTTTAAACAGAAAACATTACATTAAACAAAATACATAGGTTCCCAGCACCCAATAATGCACATTATATTGAGGAGGATATTGTAAAGTAGATTGTGTGACGCCCTTCCCTGGCTCTCCCTGTCAGGTTCCTACCTGTTCGTGGCTACTGCCTTTCACTAGGCACCACCAGGGACTCCACCAGTCTGGACTGCCCTTTTTTATGGTTTCTCTCTCCGCTCTAGCACAGATCTCAATAGATCCCCCTGCTAGGCAGCACCACCAGTCACGTTCTACAACCAATGTTCCCAGAGACCTTGCCTGAGTCTCTCTATCCGGTTACATTCGTGACTGCGTGCCTATGCTGTTCCCAACCCCCTTGTATCAATGTAGATAACTCATAACTCGGGGTTGCTTTGGATACTTATAATGTTATCTTCTCCTCTTCACCACTGCCACCATTTGTTACTGTTTCCCTTCAGCCTTGGTTATTACCCTACCCTCCCTTCTGGTCTGTGAAGCCCCAGCCAAAGATCAGGCCTTCGGTAAACCAAAATAGTATTTATTAAATAACATTAATAACAAGATAACTTTGATAATGATTTACAAGCTTATGGTTTCATCTATTACTGTGATATTTGACTTATTACTAATCCGAACTCCACCTCCCTCTTTCTCCACACTCTCCTGACATACACCAACTCACCCCCACCTCCAAACTCCACCAAAACAACCCACTCACGTCCCCCCAGATTCAACTGTCATCCTTCCATTTATAGTCTCAGCCATCCAAACACTCAGCCAATCATCCAGCATTCTATTGCTCATTTACTCCCCCCTCCTCTTTCATTCCACTTACCATGTACCTTCTATACAAACAGCACTTACTATATTTACAGTAATACAGGAACATCACATTTCCCCCCCCCTTAAAAATAACAGCAGAGTATTATTCCTGATCTAGGATTCATACGCCACGTTAACAATAAAACCAAGTCTTTATGGGGAAAATGTCTTTTTTGTTCCTACGTCTGCGTCACGTCACTGCAGTCCCGGCCACTTGCCTTGAAAGTCCATCGGCCAATACATTGTCCTTGCCTTTGATGAACTTGAAGTCCACTTGATAGTCTTGTAGAGCCCAGGACCACCTCTGCAGCAAGACGACTCCCAGCGCGAGGTCCGACGCATCCGTAGCCACGATGAATGGTTGCTCATAGTCTGGTGCTATTAATATAGGTCCTTGGCACAAGGCTTGCTTCAAAAGATCAAAAGCCTTTTGACATTCATCCGTCCATACCACACGTTCAGCACACTTTTTTTTTGTCAGCTCATGCAAGGGGGTTGCTATTTCCCCAAAATTTTTCACAAACTTTCGGTAAAATCCAGCCACACCTAAAAATGCCCTAACTTGTTTCTTTGTTAAGGGGATAGGCCATGATTGTATTGGCTCAACTTTGTTCCATAAGGGGGTTATTTTCCCACTCCCCACCTTATGTCCTAAATAGATGACCTCATTCAATCCAAACTGGCATTTCTTAGCTTTTATGGTTAGCCCTGCTTTTCTTAATGCCTCTAATACTGCCGTCAGGTGTTGGACATGCTCAGGCACCGACTTGCTGAAAATGGCCACGTTGTCGATATAGGCCACTGCAAAATCTGACATGCCTCGCAACACAGTATTAATTAGCCTCTGAAACTAACTTGGTGAGTTCCTTAGTCCCATGGGTAAAGTCACAAACTCATATAACCCATCTGGTGTACTGAAGGCAGTTTTGGCTCTGGATTGCTCGTCTAGTTCCATCTGCCAAAATCCTTTACAGAGGTCTATCGTAGAGATAATGGTTGCTGCCCCCAATAACTCTAACATTGCGTCCACCCTAGGCATAGGATACGCATCTGGGACAGTAATTTTATTGATTAACCGATAATCAATACAAAATCTTGTAGTTCCATCTTTTTTCAGAACCAGGACAAAACTTGAGGCCCAGGGACTGATGGATTCCCTGATCACTCCTAGTTCCAGTATATCTTTGACCTCCCTTTTAATTTCACTCAAAACTTTCCCATTCACACGGTACAGAACAGATCTGATTGGGGCATGATTTCCAGTATCATTGGAATGTCTGGCTATACTGGTTCGGCCAGGTTTATTACTAAAGAGATCTCCATAGTTTTTCAAAACTCTCAGAATCTCTTCCTTTACTTCTTCTTTCACCTCCTCCGACCATTCCACTTGATCTACCCCTCCTTTGTCTTTGCTTTCCTGTACCAAATCTGGAAGTTCAGGCCCACTTCCCTCAGGGAATAAGGTAACTTGCAACACCTTTGCATCCCTGGTATGGTAAGGTTTCAACATATTTACATGAACCACTTTGTTTTTGTTTAATTGGTCTGTGGTAATTACATACGTCACTGTGTCAAGCTTTTCTCTTATGGTATATGGTCCCTCCCAGTTAGCCTGTAATTTATCATGTTTCCTGGGTATGAATGCCATAACCATATCTCCCACATCATACACACATTCCCTGGCTGTTCTGTCATACCAGTAACTTTGCTTCTCCTGAACTTGACTTAAATTGTTTTGCACAACTTCCATCATTTGTTTCACTGGTTCACATTCATTCTCTCTCTCAGCAGGCATCCACAGTCTATATAAAATCCCATTCTCACACACAATTTGATTCCTCAGCTTGTCAGTAAAGGGAATCTTTTGTGTCAGGGCCTGCTCCTTTATTTGCCTCAAACTTGTATCCTTATCCAGCTCTACCCTGAACTGCTCTGCCTCTTCCCCAGAGACCATTCGATACAGTTTGTCTCCTTCAGCAGGTCTGCCAAGGGTTGCTATGGTGACCTTAGGCTCGATAACAGGTTGCACCCTGTTTTCTTCGGCCTCTGTTAACATGGCTTCTGTCTCTCTGCCAAGCTGTCATCTGGTCACCACATATATTTTTCCTTGTGCCCCCATTACATCTCTTCCCAGGATCACTGGTTCTTGTTGTTGGGCATTAATAACTACTTTATATTTTGCCTCTTTGTCTCTCCACTGTATGTTTACTAGGGCCATGGGTAAGCTTTCTGGTTCACCCCTCACTCCTTGGATAGTCACCGTTTCCTGAGGTAATATTTCCTCAGATTTTATTAAATCTGGCCTCAGTAACATCTGAGCGGCACCAGTATCAAGCAATGCCCAATAATTTGCCCCTTGAACACACACTTCCTCTCTTAGACTCGTATCAAAGTCTTTTACTTCTGTCCAGTTTATCTGGCAGAATTGAACCTTTTTTGTTTCCAGCTCTTTTGGTTCTGTTTTTACTGCCCTTCCCTGAGCAGGATTACTAATGGGGTTGGCAACCCCACATTGAAAACGTAGGTGCCCCGGTCTACCACATTTATAGCATAATTTCTCCTCCATTTTAGGGTACACAGATCCACTCTGTTGTGTCCTGTGCCCTTCAGATTTTATTGGAGGACTCCCTCGCTGTGGTACCACATCCTTTTTGCCGCCATTATATGGTCTGGGTTTAAACTCTCTTGATGTTTTCCCCACCCAGCCAGTTGTATTGGAGGCAAAGTGATCCTCCATCTCTGCGGCCTCCTGCACCGATGTAGGGGAACGGTCTTTGACCAGGAGTCTTATTTCTGGTGGTAACTGATGGAATAATTGATCCAGTATCATGAGGTTTTTCACCTCTTCCACTGACTGAGCTTTGGCACTACTCATCCACTTTCCAAATATATCCATCAACTTTGCTCCCAGTTCAACAAAAGACCTCCCTGCTTGGATCTGACAGTTTCGGAATAACTTCCTAAAGTAGTCAGGTCCCTGTCTGAATCTTTTGTATACTGCCTCTTTAAACTCGGCATATGTGACGGGCTTGTCTGAGGGGAAATATTGGTATACCTCTGCCAACTCCCCCTTGATCAAGTTCGATAAATATTGCATATATTTATCCTCTGGTAGCCCCTACATTTGAGCCGCTTTTTCAAAAGTGCTGAGGTAAATTTGTGGATCTTGTCCCGGCTCAAACACTGCAAAATCTTTCGGTGTAACCTTTATCTTTGTTTCATTTCTGTCCTTTCTTGTTTCATCAGAATGAAACTTCTCTCTTTCAAACTTTAACTTTTCCACCTGTATCTCAGCATCCAATACTCGTTGCTTCTCCCTCTCCTCAAACCCCATTCGCATTCTCTCAATTTCCAACTCCCTCTGTTTGTCTTTCTCCTCAGCCTCCATCCTCAACTTCTCTCTCAAATACTCTATATAAGCGGGATTGCTTAAGTATCCTTCTGGGGTCTCTTCCCTGACAGGTTGTTTTTGATGGACAGTTGTAAATCCTATTAGTGCTACTCACAATTCATCTACCCCTTTACCCTCGTGAGGTAAATTGAATGTTATGCACTTCTCCACCAGCTCCTCTCTTTTCATCTTTATGTATTCAGCCATGATGTTGGAGTTCACTCACTCTTTGCCACACACTCTTTGCCAGTCACTCTCACAAGTAATCTTTATTTGTTATTTCTTTTTGCCACACCAATTTTAGGGACTCTCTTTTGTTCGTATCTGGACTCTCTTTTGTTTGTATCCCACCGCTACAGCCAACACCTGTGACACCCTTCCCTGGCTCTCCCTGTCAGGTTCCTACCTGCTCGTGGCTACTGCCTTTCACTAGGCACCACCAGGGACTCCACCAGTCCGGACTGTCCTTTTTTATGGTTTCTCTCTCTGCTCTAGCACAGATCTCAATAGATCCCCCTGCTAGGCAGCACCACCAGTCACGTTCTACAACCAATGTTCCCAGAGACCTTGCCTGAGTCTCTCTATCTGGTTACATTTGTGACTGCGTGCCTATGCTGTTCCCAACCCCCTTGTATCAATGCAGATAACTCATAACTCGGGGTTGCTTTGGATACTTATAATGTTATCTTCTCCTCTTCACTGCTGCCACCATTTGTTACTGTTTCCCTTCAGCCTTGGTCATTACCCTACCCTCCCTTCTGGTCTGTGAAGCCCCAGCCAAAGATCAGGCCTTCGGTAAACCAAAATAGTATTTATTAAATAACATTAATAACAAGATAACTTTGATAATGATCTACAAGCTTATGGTTTCATCTATTACTGTGATATTTGACTTATTACTAATCTGAACTCCACCTCCCTCTTTCTCCACACTCTCCTGACATACACCAACTCACCCCCACCTCCAAACTCCACCAAAACAACCCACTCACGTCCCCCCAGATTCAACTGTCATCCTTCCATTTATACTCTCAGCCATCCAAACACTCAGCCAATCATCCAGCATTCTACTGCTCATTTACTCCCCCCTCCTCTTTCATTCCACTTACCATGTATCTTCTATACAAACAGCACTTACCATATTGTGGAAATCTTTGTAAAAATAAAATAGAGGGTTACCTGAGAGCTACAGCTAAAGCAGCCCCCCCTTCCAACATGCCTGTTGTTATATGCCTTCAAGTCAATTACAACTTACGGTGACCCTATGAATAATATTATATATATATATATATATATATATATATATATATATATATATATATATATATATATATTCATAGGGTTATCATGGTTATCATCCTCTAATGAAAACCGTATTCATAGGGTCGCCATAAGTCGGGATCAACTTGAAGGCAGTCCATTTCCATTTCCTCTAAGCCTACGTCACCTGGTATTCCCAGGCAGTCTCTCATCCAACTACTAACCAGGCGTGACCCTACTTACCTTCCAAGATCAGATGAGATAGGGTGTGTTCAGGATAGTATAGCCATAAGCAACATGCCTGTAAGATGTAGTTTTTAAGACTGTAGAATCTGAATGAATTGTATTAACTGCACAAAGACTCTCTTACAACATTTGTTTAAAAGTATGAATGTTTCAGCACTGTAAGACAGGTAGTTCAAGATTGTAGAATAGGAATTATTTGTATTTACAGCAAAAGTACTTTAAATGCCAGGATGAATTCACAAAAATAAAAATAAAAATTAATAGTTCTAATTTGTAAAAGAAGAGAATACTAAAAATAAGCATCTGAGCAGCTTCTTGTACTCCAGTCCTACCAAGGGAGATGGCTAGGATATGCTGAGGGGTTACAGTTTAAACAGAAAACATTTTTAAAAACATAGATTCCCAGCATCCAAGACTGCATAATTTATATTTAGGATGCTGCTGTAAGGTAGATTTTAATGGACAGTCTCAGAATAAATCTATAAGGACTGTAGATTTCTAAAAAAATAGAAATAAAACACCCTCTTAACAACAACTTTGTAATTTTAAAAGTTCAACAAAAGTACTCCTTTGCAACATACCGGTAATATTTGGGAACCAATCTCATATCAAAGATATTCTACCAGATACCCTTTTCAGCAATGTTCCTCAGGATGCAGTTTAGGGTTGCCAGGTCAGAAGCATCCCAAAGCCTGAGATTTCAGGTGTGAGCCCTAGTGATGACATGGGGAGTGGGCTCTAGTGATATCATGGGTGTGTGTCCTGGTGATGTCATAGGGGTGGTGCCCAATGAGGTCATAGAGTATGATACATTAAGCATCAACAATAGTTGCTTGGAGCATACCACTAAAAAAAAATCTGATTGGAAATTAAGATAGAAATCTTAACTAAAAGATGGTGTTCCCAGGTCAAGCTGAAGTAATGCGATCATTCCTTCTCATCTGCTTAGGGAGCCTGGGTAGGGAACATTTACTTGTTTCTGGCAAGAAGGGTTCAAGGGCCCTCAGGTCAGGCCAGTCACTAGAAGACCATTGTAGGAAGAAGGGAGCCTAGTGTTGTGGAGATGTTAGATGGGAGCACTCAGGAGTAAAGATGGATGCCCCTGAAGGCTGCAATTCTAAACACACTTACTAAGGGACTTACTTCTCAATATATATTGTTAGGATTGTGCTGTTGGTAAGGCTTAACTAGGGACCCTCTGCAAAGGTATCTATATCCAAGCAGGGTTGGCAACCCCCTGCCTAGAATGCCTTGCCCCTACCTTTTAACATGGCTGCTCCAACAGTCTTTACAGATTTAACCCTCCACTTCAGAAAGAGGTCTGAGAAATGAGTACAAGTAAGAAGATTCTCTACCTTTTTCTGTCTACCCTGTGGGCTGCTATAAACTCACTTTGACAGCCATCCCAATTCCAGTGAGTAATAATTGACAGAGAGAAAACACACATGGTTTGGTCTACCTTCAAAGGCAGTAGATTGGGAACAACAGCTATTGAAGCCATACTTCCCAGTATGTGAATTCTCTTTTACCACTATAGGGCAAGAAACAAACCAGCATGCAACCAACAATGTGGGTTTAAGGGGGCTGACCTGACCACATGGAACCACTGTTGTTGCTTCTGTGGATATAAGGGAGTAAGGTCAGAGGTGAATGAAATGCAATTAGAAAAAAAAAGACAGCGATGATTTCCCAAATGCAATACGATACCAACCACAACAAGATTCCTATGAGTAAGACAGAAAACTTAGCATCCCACAACCAGTCAGGGTTCCTAACCAAAGCTTAAAAACCCTGGCAGCCAGTCAGCCAAGGTCACAGAAATCCCCATGCAGCACAACCTGACCCAGAGGTTACAGTTAGTGCAGAATGCTGTGGCACGATTGCTGATATGAGTGAGACCCTGTCAGCACATAATACCTCTGCTCTGAAATCTGCACTGGTTGCCAATTTGCTACCAGGCCAAGTTCAAGGTGTGCTTTCCATGATACAGGTTCCACATAGTACTTCTTCTGCTCTTGTAAGAAATCATTTTTTTAAGTGTGGCAGTACCTACGCTTTGGAACTCCCTGCCTATTGACATTATCAGGTGCCTTCATTGTACTCTTTTTGGCACCTACTAAAAACATTTTTGCTCAGGCAAGCCTACCCAGGCATGTAGCAACTATTAGGTTTTTTAACCTGTTTTTAACTCATTGTTGGTTTTATTATTTTGATTTTTAAAAAATATATGTTTTAATGGTTTTTGCCCATAATTTTATTGTTTTAATTTCTTCTATAAAACTCTTTGAGATTTTTTTACAATAGAGCAGCATATAAATGTTTTGAAGAAAATACATAAATAAATTTTGGAGTCACTGTGGCCCTTGGGTCTCTTTTTTCTTTTAAGCAGAAAGGAATCTGCCTTATACCAATTCAGGTCATTTGATACCATCTAGCTCAGTACTGATGATATGGACTAGCATTGGCTGTCCAGGATTCTGGGCAATAGTCTTTTCCAGAGATTGAATTTTGGACCTTTGCATGCAAAGCATGTGCCCTACCACTGAACTACAGCCTGTTTTAAAAAGTATATTTTAAAATTGTTCTTTTTAACTCACTAATGACTGCACTCCCCCTCTAGCATGCACACCTTAACAAGGTGAGGGGAATGTTAAAGAAGCTGAGAGCAATGCCATGAGGAGTCTAGACCAAGAGGCAGGGGCACCCAAGGCAGAATGGTCAAAGCTAAGACACCAGACTAAGATGCATCCAAACTCAGAGGAAGGCAATGGAAAACCACCTCTGAATACCTTTAACCACAAAAACCCTATGAACAAAATAACCAAAATGCAACATGGGATAGTGCTGGAAGATGAGACCCCCAGGCCAGAAGGCACTCACCGAGCTACTGGGGAAGAACAAAGGACAAGTACGAGTAGCGCTGTGACTAATGACTCAGCTGTGTCAAAGCCAAAAGGAAGCCCAGAGGCTGATATGCACAGATGCAAAAGAAGAGTTTGGAGTTCTATGACACACACAATAGGAACATGGAATGTGAGAAGCATGAACCAGGGAAAGTTAGAAATCGTCAAGCAAGAAATGGAACATATCAACATTACAATACTTGGCGTGAATGAATTAAAATGGATGGGAATGGGACATTTTCAATCAGGCAACTACAAAATATTTTATGGAGGAAATGAAGAAATTAAGAAGAAATGGGGTTGCTTTAATAGTGAGAAGTGATATAGCAAAAGCAATTAGAATCTACAATGCAAAGTCTGAGTGAATGATATCAATGAGATTAAACGGGAAACCTATTAACATAACTATCATCCAAGTCTATGCTCCAACGACAAATGCAGAAGAAGAGGAATTGGAGAGATTTTGATGCAGAAGTACAGGAAGAAATTGATCACACACCAAAACAAGATGTGCTGATAATCATAGGGGGCTGGAATGCAAAAGTAGGGAACAGAAAAGAACTAGGAATTGTGGGGAAATGGGGCTTAGGAGATAGAAATGAAGCAGGAGGAAGACATCAAATTTTGTGAAGCCAGTAATTTGTTTCTTGCAAACACATGTTTTGACCAACCAAAAAGACAACTATACACGTGGACATCACCAAATGGTCAATATAGGAATCAAATTGATTATATAATTGGTAGCAGAAGAAGAAGAAGTTCCAAACATTCTGCAAAAACAAGACCAGGAGCAGACTGTGGTACAGATCATGAACTGGTTGTATCAAAAATCAGAGTAAAGCTAAAGAGGAACAACAAAGCAAGCATAATGACAAAATACAATTTAAATAACATTCCAGAAGAATATAAAGATCAAATAAGAATCAGGTTTGAGGCGTTAAACTTAGTTGGCAGAGAACCAGAAGAACAAATGTTGGAGAATTCTTCTTCTCCTTGAGTTCTTTTTCTGGGGGGTCCATAAATAATAATCTCTGACACAGGCTTGAAGCAAAAGGGTAGGCCTTTATTAAAAACTAAAAGAAACAAGCATATGCAAAGGTCAGTCCCCCAGAACACATCCAGGAAGTATCCAAGAGGGACTGCAAAGAGGCACTGTGTGCAAGCTCCTTTTATAAAATACAATTTCAGCATGTGACAATCATTTAACCAATCCCCCAAATTCTTTTCTATGTAACATGTTTCTTGAAATATTTCCAACCAACCAGATAACTTTATTAAAATGAATACATGTGAGAATTCCTCTTACTACCTTGGTATAGAGAAAGATTAATTTTAATCACCATATTATAACCAAAAGCCACATAATATAAAGAATATAATATAAAGAATGATTAGGGAACACAGAAAAGGGAAAAGGATAAATCTGAGCCAGCCACTTCTCCATAAAACACAGAGAAATGCAGAAAGGCAACCTATCTCAAAATACCCCTTACCTCAAGAAAACACTTAATGATTTTATGGAATACATCATGCCATTATAAAATCAGTATCAAGCTAAATTTTCTGTCTTAGATTTTCCTTTATAAAGATTTCTTTTAGCTGAAGCCTTTTGCTTTTTAAATAGGAGAGCTCAGAAACACCGGTTTCCAAGATCAAATAGTAAAAGCATATTAACTAAGAGATGGCTTAACAATACTAAATTAATGATCTTTGGTCACGGTTCTAGCCCTCATTCGCACGAAAAGAATGCTCAGGAATTTTGCAGAGAGGTAAGCTTGACCTCTCTGCTTTTCCCTACACACAGGCTTTTGCTTTTAATGCCTACTGTATGTGAATAAGGGGAAAGAAATCCATTTTTCCTTAATTAATTTTCAGGAGCCCTAATTGCTTGGGGGCCAGGACACCTTAGGTGTTCTCCATCATTATGGAGTGAAGTCAGAGACATTATCAGGGAAGAATACAAAAAGACAATACCTCTACTTAAAAAGAGAGAAAGACCTCAATGGATGACTGAAGAAACTCTTAAAATTGTTAAAGAGAGAAGTAAAGCAAAAGCAAAAGAAGATAGAAATATGGTTAGAACCCTAAATGCAATAATACAGCGACTAGTACGTAGGGACAAAGACAACTATTACAATAGTTATTGTATAGAAATAGAAGACAACAAAAAGGTAGAACAAGAGCCCTATTCCAAAAGATTAGAGAAATGAAAGGGAAATTTAAACCAAGGGTAGGGTTATTGAATAATCAACAGGGGAACACACTGACTGACCGAGATGAAATAAAAGATACAATAAAAGATGGAAGCAATACACTATAAAAGAGATGCAAGGATGACAGATTCATTCACGGAGAAACTGTATAATGAAGAACCAGAAATTTTAGAATGTGAGGTGAAAGCTGCTCTTAAAATACTTGAAAGAAACAAATCACCAGGAACAGATGGCATACTAATAGAGTTGCTACAAGTTACTGAGACTGAATCTGTCCAAATTTTGACAAAAAATTGTCAACAAATATGGAAAACTAAACAATGGCCCACAGACTGGAAATGTTCAATATACATCCCAATTCCAAAGAAAGGAGATCCCTGGGAATGCAGTAATTATCGAACTATTGCCTTAATATCCCATGCAAGCACAATAATTCTCAAGATTCTACAACAAAAACTCTTACCGTATATGGAATAAGAAATGCCAGATGTCCAAGCTGGATTTAGAAAAGGAAAAGGTACCAGAGATCATATTGCAAACATACGTTGGATAATGGAACAGACCAAAGAATTTCAGAAGGAAATCACTCTGTGCTTTATAGATTACAGCAAAGCCTTTGATTGTGTAAATCATGAAAAACTATGGAATGCTTTAAAAGAAATGGGGGTGCAACAGCATCTGATTGTCCTGATGTGCAACCTATACTCTGGACAAGAGGCTACTCTAAGAACAGAATATGGAGAAACCGATTGGTTCCCCATCAGAAAGGGTGTGAGACAGGGGTGTATTTTTTCACCCTACTTGTTTAATCTATACGTAGAACATTTCACATGGAAAGTGGGATCGGACCAGGATGAAGGAGGTGTTAAAATTGGTGGGGGAAATATCAATAATTTATTATTATTTTATTTTTATTATTAAATTCCATTTATACCCCACCATTCAGCCAAAGGCTCTCAAGGCGGCTTACAAAGAAAAATAAACACAGGTATAAAATACAATAAAAACAATATAATTTACAAAAATTAAATTAAATAACATTTAAGATATGCAGACGATACCATACTACTAGCAGAAACCAGTAATGATTTGAAACGAATGCTGATGAAAGTTCAAGAGGAAAGCACAAAAGCAGGACTACAGCTGAACGTCAAGAAGACTAAAGTCATGACAACAGAAGAGTTATGTAACTTTAAAATTGACAATGAGGACATTGAACTTGTCAAGGATTATCAGCACTGGCACAGTCATTAACCAAAATGGAGACAATAGTCAAGAAATCAGAAGAAGGCTAGGACTGGGGAGGGCAGCTATGAGAGAACTAGAAAAGGTCCTCAAATGCAAAGATTATCACTGAACACTAAAGTCAGGATCATTCGGACCACGGTATTCCCAATGTCTATGTATGGGTGTGAAAGTTGGACAGTGAAAAAAGCAGATAAGAGAAAAATCAACTCATTTGAAATGTGGTGTTGGAGGTGAGCTTTGCACATACTATGGACTGCAAAAAAACACAAATAATTGGGTGTTAGAACAAATTTAACCAGAACTATCATTAGAAGCTAAAATGATGAAACTGAGGTTATCATACTTTCAACACATCATGAGAAGACATGATTCACTAGAAAATATAATAATGCTGGGAAAAACAGAAGGGAGTAGAAAAAGAGATGGATTGATTCCATAAAGGAAGCCACAGACCTGATCTTACACGATCTGAACAGGGTGGTTCACGACAGATGCTATTGGAGGTCACTGATTCATAGGGTTGCTATAAGTCATGATCGACTTGAAGGCACATAACAACAACAACAAAATGACTGCACTGAATATTAGGGCAATTCCACACCATGCATTTAAAGTACATTCAACATACATTTGAAGCACATGAATCCCACCACAGAATCCTGGGAACTGTAATTTGTTAAGGGTGGTGGGAACTATAACTGTGAGAGGGAAACTAAACTTTCCAGGATCCTTAGGGGGAAGTCATGTGCTTTAAATGCGAGTTGGATGTGCTTTAAAATTATTGTGTGGATCTGCATTACTCCATAAAGTTTGCCTGCATATAAATCATTTTACTTAAATTTTGAAATGGAAATAAACTATCAAGTTTACTGGGTGACCATGGGCTATGCACCATCTGGAAGCCTAATCTGCCCCTCAGGGTGAAAAAAACAGAGGGGGACCATGACCACCTCAAGGAGGAAGGGCACACTTAAAACGTAGAGGGAAAATAATTTACAACTATAGTGTGAAATCAGATACATTTCAAGACATAGTATGAAGAAATATTTATATAAGCATGAATGTCAAAGATTTACACAATCTGTAAAGATATTTATAGTACAATCCTATGCATGTTTACTCAGAAGCAAGTTCCAATGTAATCAACGGCGCTTACTCAAACATGGAATCATGCACAGGACTGCAATTCAATGATAAGGAACTTCACTCACCCAGAGCAAAATTCAGAATCATGCCACTTTAAACTGTTTTGTAACTGTTTTATTTTTGCTTTATGGTTATTGGATTTTAAATTTCTTGTTGTGAGCTGCCTTGGTTTCCAATCCTGCCTCACAGGGTTGTTGGGAATATTCCATACACACACACTGAAGATGTAAAACTACATACACCCTATATAATAGTTTATTGTCAAAACCAGTTGGCCATTGCAGAACATTTATTTTAAAAAATAAGTATTAGTTTCCTGCCAAATAAAAACAGTGACACCTAAGTAAGCCCTGCCTAACTGCTTAAAAAAAGATTGGAGGGGGGAGAGAAAGATTTATAGCACAGTCCTTTTCTATGTTATGAATCCATCACCATTCACAATCATCACAAAGCAATATGGTTTATTTCATCACTTTTAACTCAGACGTCTACTCCCCAAGAAACTCCTTAATTTTTTTTTGTAAAGTGGGGAAGTAACCTCCCCCCCCCCAAAAAAATGACACAAGGCTTTAAAATACAGAAGGGTAGTAAATATCAGCACTGACAAGTGGCGTCACATATCACAGGAAAGGGCTGTTTAAAATAACTAATGCCTTTGGTAAGAGGTGTCAGCCTTATCTTATGACACAGGTTGTCTCTAGACCTGCAACTATTGTGGTGTAGTAATTAGCAGCTGGCAAATCCCAGACTAAATCACTCCCTCCAAGATCTGTCATCTATCCCTTCCCCCATTAACTTCCCAAAAAGCATCAGAAGAATTTCTAGGGAAACCAAACATATTTTTTTTAAAAAAAAACTGATGAAAGTTTCATCAAAATTTCATGAAATTTCAGTACCTTCCAAGACACTTTAATGTACAAGCCAATGAACACAGTTTGGGAACCACTGGGTTAATAGTTTTCTGATGGAGAAGTCCTAGAAAAGTTATTCTGCTGGGCTGACTTAGTTTTTAAGTAGAAGAAGAATTATGGAACACAGCTTTTTATAAAGTATTTATAATAAAGTCATCAAAACATAAGCTTATGATGCAGCATCATTTACGGAGGGGGAAAGACAACATCTTCAAAGGACATTATAATACTGAACTCTTTCTTAAGAAAATGAATTCCTTATTTTTAATTGCAGCTGATAATGTTTAAAAATTACAAATGAAGGCTAAACTTTCTTAACATTTGCATTTCTAATTATCTAGCAGCCTAATTTTGCATAGGATTATACAGAAACCTAATTTTGTTTTAATATCGTGGGTGCTCTAGTTAGAGATCTTTTTTAAAGAAAAGTTTTTGCTGATTTACATATATCTGCATACCCTACAGAATTTATAGTTGCTGCTTTCTTTATTATCTTCCTCATTTTTGCTATTGTGCATAATGTCAAATGCTGAATTAAGTTATTCCATCTGAACCATAAAACATTTTCATTATTCCACAAGTATGATTTATATAATAGGATGCACTTGTGTGTGTTTTTCTTTCTCTCCCTATTTATTAAAATGGCAGCTCACACAAAGGACAAGAGAAAGCAACAAAGGAGATCAACAGCAAAGGTTAGTGAAGACTTCAGTTGAAAGCTATTTGCAGGTGATGATCAGAGATCTAACATTGTTATTTTTCCCTGTGTACTAAATACAATTTTGTAACTTTAGACTAACTTCAGTTAGAATGGACATCAAATAGGGCTAGCCAAATGTTTTGTCCAGATGTTGCTGGACTAAAAACCCCAGCATCCCTTATGATTGTCCATGCTTATGGGAGTTCTAGCCCAATATCTGGAGGTCACCATGTTCGCTTCCCCTGACATAGAAGCTCACCTTAAGATAGGAATGTGAAATGTGTGGCTTCCAGATGTCATTGGATTACATCCCTCATCAGCTCTAGCCAGCATGTGTTGCATTCCAGTCAAGGGAGAAGTGAACAAATTAAACATTTATTAATACAGAACCATTCCTACAGAGTCCTAAATGGAGCTCAACAGTCACAAACCTCACCTTCACCTGCTGTGTAGTCTGCCTCTTTTCTTCTTTTCCCCAGCATTCTACTTTTTTTTCCCCTTAAAGGGGCAATAACATATTAGCAAGCAGAGAAGGCAAAGGTTAAGGCAGAGTGTAAGTTTTGATAAAATTAAGATAGACTCTGATTACCTTTCACACATGGCCAATTGTCAGGATGATAGGAGTTGTACTCCAACATCTGTAGGACTATACATTCCCCATTCCTGCCCTACCCAGCTGAATTTGAAAAATAAGCAATGGAGATCACATGAAAAATATTATCATGTGTATATTGTGTTGGCAAGTAAAGGGTTCCTGACTGTATTTTTCATAGCAGAGCAACAAGGCCAAGCAGCTGCAGAGTCTGGAGAGTCTGTGCAGGTCTCAAGGACGTGTTTCCAAGACAACCAGCTGGCCTTATCTATAAGGCTGGGCTGGTGAAGCCAGTAGAGTGTGGGGGAAATAGTTTGTTAGCAGAGAGAGAAAGAGAGCTTGAAATCTTGTTCTGAAACTTTGTGTTGTCAGTAAAGTGACTCTTAAAACCTAGTGCTTGTCTGGCTGATTACTTGCAATGGGATCTAGCCTGTCACTATCCTATCCTGCGCAAACCACTGGGCAATCCATCTACACATCCAACAAGTGGTGGCAGAGGATGGTTATGTCCTAGAATGGTTGTGTCCTAGAATGGTTATGTCCTGGATGGTGGCGAACGGAGAGCTGTAGACGGCGAAACTGAAAGCTGAGCTGAAATCTGTGAGAGAGCCGTGCATGGGAAAAACTGACAGGAGGACGGAGGTGAGAAGCTCTAATTACAAAGGCGGTGAAGCGTGAAAGTGAAAGATAATGTCTGTGTCGTTATCTGCTGGGCTGCCCCTTGAAAGGCTGACTCAGAAAAGTTATGGCAGTTGGAAACAGAGAATGCAGGCATTTCTAGTGAGAGAAGGCGTTTGGCAAGTCATCGCAGAAGACCCACCCGCCGTGGTGCCGATTCCAGCAGATTGGAGAAGGCTGGATGAAAGGGCGAAGGCATTAATAATTCTTGCTATAGATGATTCTCAATTACTGCACGTGCATGATGCAGCAACAGCTAAGTTAACTTGGGAAACTTTAAAGAATATTCATGTGAAAAAGACTGCTAGTAGTAAAATATATCTAGCGAGAAGATTGTATCAAATGCGCTTATCTGAGGATACAACTATGACAGAGTATTTATTGGAGATGAATAGACTATTTGCTGAACTAGAAGAATGTGAAGTGGAACATTCTCAATTACAGAAAGTATACATTGTGTTGTCGTCTCTGGATTCAAGTTGGAATGCAGTTGTGAGTTCAATGGAAGCAATGCAAGATGCAAACCTGAACATGGATTATATCGAGGGAAAACTTTTGCAGGAATATCAAAGAAGACAGGAAATGGCAAAGGAAGAAAAGACTGAGTCTAAACACTTGGGAAAGCTGAACAACAGAACAACAGAGGAAAGACTGTATGGACAAAAGGCATGTTATTTTTGTGGTTCCAGGCAACATCTTCAGAGGAACTGTGAAGCAAGAAGAAGAGAAAGAGGAAGAAAACCATTTGTACAGGTGATCTGTGCTAGACAAAACAAACAAAGTAATGTTAATGAGCAGGGGAATAAATGTAATGATTTATGGGCTTTGGACAGTGGTGCTACGCATAGCATAATCAAAGATAAATCAATGTTTCATACTTTTTGTGATATAGAAGTTCAGGTGATATTAGCTGACGGAACTAAGAAAAATATTAAGGGTAAAGGGACTGTGAAACTGGCGGTTTTTAATACTATTATGACAGACGTGCTGTTTGTTCCAGACATTGAGAGTAACATAATGTCAGTGACGAAACTCAATAAAATGGGCTTTGATGTGTTGTTCAAAAGAGGCTCATGTAATGTCATGAAGGGAGACAAAGTAATCATGAAAGGACTGATACGAAATTCGTTGTTCTACTTACACATAAAACAACCAAATCATGTGCTCATGTGTGCAAATGAGAAACCCCATAATAATTGTGTACATTTATGGCACAGAAAATTGGGGCATATAGGAAATGAAAATGTGGTGAAAGCAACTGAGAACAGTAATGATGTTACATTAAGAAAGTGTGATAAATATGTAGACTGCAATGTATGTCAACAAACTAAAGCAGTTGTAGCAGCAAAGAACACTGAAGCTATGCCTAGTACAAATGCACCTTATCAGTTGATACATGTAGATTTAGTGGGGCCATTTCAACCCACGCAGGGAGGTGCAAAATATTTCTTGACTATAGTGGATGATTTTTCGAGGTACTGCACTGTTTATTTATTAAAAGCTAAAAGCGAAGCTGCAGAGAAACTGAAACGGTTTATAACAAAGATTGAAGTGCAGCAGGGTGTTACTATACAATGAATGAGATCAGATCAAGGGGGAGAATTCATTGGACACTCATTAACTGAATACTTAGATAAAAAGGGGATTAAACAGGAGTTAACAGCCCCATTTACTGAACATTTAGCCGAACGCTGGAATCGATTGCTTCAGGACTCGATGAGAGCAATGCTGTGTGACTCATCTTTGAATAATGGTTTTTGGGGAGAGTGTGTTCTTTATGCAGCATACATTCAGAACAGATTATTCCATAAAGCTATTGGAATGTCTCCTTACGAGAAACTATATGAAAGAAAACCCAGGTTACAACATTTAATTCGATTTGGTGCAGAATGCTGGGTACACGTTCCTAAATGTAAAAGGCCAGGGAAGCTGCAAAAGAGAGCAAACAAAGGGTTCATGCTGGGATTTGAAAACACATACTACAGGGTTTGGATGCCAAAACAAAGGTCCATAGTATTAAGCAGAAGTGTGCAAGCAATAGAGCAGGATTGGGAAGAGAAAACATATTTGGATTTGGGACACACTGATGTTAACAATGCACAAGAACAGGTTGACACAATACCAATAAAACAAGAAGAAAAAGAAAGCAGTAGTGAAACTGACTCCACAAGTGATAGCTCTGGTAGAGAAACAGAGAAAACACAAGAAACAGAGGAAACAAAGGAAAAAGTAAAAGTACGTAGGTCAGAGAGAACTACCAAAGGAATTCCACCAGAATGATTTCATATAGACACCATAAAAGGTCTAAACTTTAGTGAATGGAAAAGATGGGATGATGGGTTACATGAAGACTGATAAATGTAACTGTAAATGAAAAATGACTGAAAGAAAGTGAATAAAAATGATGCTGATGTAAATATGAAATGTAACAAAGAAACATACTGTGAAATGTAATGTAATGTAATGTATACAAGTAATGTTGAAATGCTAAGGAAGTAGGCTATGAAAAATAGGAGGGGGATGTTGGCAAGTAAAGGGTTCCTGACTGTATTTTTCATAGCAGAGCAACAAGGCCAAGCAGCTGGAGAGTCTGGAGAGTCCGTGCAGGTCTCAAGGACGTGTTTCCAAGACAACCAGCTGGCCTTATCTATAAGACTGGGCTGGTGAAGCCAGTAGAGTGTGGGGGAAATAGTTTGTTAGCAGAGAGAGAAAGAGAGCTTGAAATCTTGTTCTGAAACTGTCTTGTCAGTAAAGTGACTCTTAAAACCTAGTGCTTGTCTGGCTGATTACTTTCAACTGGATCTAGCCTGTCACTATCCTATCCTGGGCAAACCACTGGGCAATCCATCTACACATCCAACATATTGAACTAATTTTCTTTTAATTGCACTGCTTAGTTAGCCATTTTTAAAAGTCTGAAATGAAAAAGAGCATTCAATTATGAAATAAAAATATGAACTCAAAGAAGAAGTTAAGTGTGTGCCTTAATCTTTCTTATGGCTATCACTGACAGTCTCATGCCCTGTTCTTTTTCTTCTTTTAGTCTGACAAATTTTATTTTAGCATTCATTTCATCCTGAAATGTAGATGGGATTTTGTCCAGTTCCAGTTTGGGGAAAAATCTTGGTAGGATATGTCTCACCACCACCACTGCTACCTTTAGCTTGCCTGTTTTTTCCTCCTTTAACTTGAACGGTATTGTATTAAATAAATTGCATTATTACTTTTCATTATTAGGTTTTACATATTTATTTCCTAATTTTCAGGACCAGGCTTAATGTGCCCCTGGGGACTGAGGTGGAAAAATAAAGAGACACAATACAGTTATGGGGTAGAACAAGGCCACAACTTATTGATTATAGTGACATAAAGGGTTTGGCCTGGAATGGGGGCAGGATCTGATCATTGCATAGCTTGCTTGCTATGTGATGTGAGCCCCCACCTCCCAGCACTGAGAGCTGGGGAGAGTAGCCTAGGGGGTTAGCATCTCCCCTTGCGATAAAGGAGAGAGGGGGCATGAGGCCCCCTCAGCAAGGTGCAATATTGTGGAGGCCCTTGCCAACCAGAGGTGCCTCCACCTAACTTGTCCCCCAAGCTGGGGCTTTTGGGTATTTTGGCCCACATCCTGTATGGGGACCCCTAAATGGGAAACTGGGGGATCCTCCCCAGTTAAATGGAAATGGATCCTGCTTGATGCCAACTCCTGCCAATGAAGTTATGACAGAGGATGAAAAGAAGAACCCTCGCTATGAGGAAGGCAAACACTCCCAGGAATTGTCAATCTCCCTGGGGCAAAATTGTTTCCGAGCCCTGTCAACCAACCACTGACAAAGTCCACAGCAGGGAGGAAAACCAAGAAAACTGAACCTCTGGGCCAATGGGGTGGGTGGGCAGGAAATCTTCACCCAAACGGGCTGCAGAGGATGGGGTGGCATCCTTAAAGAAGCCACTGGCACACCTAATGGAGGTTAGTTCTCTCTCTGGTCCACCCAGACTCCCTACTCCCATGACAGCCAAGCAGCCTGCTGATTGGCCCTCACTGGAGTCCAGCTTCATCCTCTGTTCTGTGCCAGCACCAAGGCACTTCCTGGCACTCTGCCCTTCTGCCCTCCCCTCAGGAGCCCATGGAGCTTCAAATCCAGTCCCAGGAACACAGACTTTGTTCAGGCTTATTATTTCTTTCTATTACATTTTTTATTATTTGTTTTGTCCCTTTCTCTAAAGTTATTTTTGGGGATCTATAAAAATATACTTCTTTTTTTTTAAAAAAAATGCTTATTTTAATTTAATTACCTGCAACATTTTTATTTCTATGCTTTGATTGGCTTGTGTACCACAGGTATCTCAACTAGGGATGGAAGCATCTGTCAGTTTTAGTCCTCTAGGTTTTTCATTTTTCCGGTCTTAAGTTCAGTTCTCCACATTTCTGCAGCAATTTGTGATTTTTTTAAAAAAATCCACATGAATATTCCTCAGCATTTTAGTGTGCATTTATTCTAATAAACCTATTTTAGCATGCAATTTTGACTAATATACACATTTTTGTAAGCAATTTCTTCTATAATGCCTTGTATATGTTATTTTCACTAATATATTCATGTTATGCACAATTTCCCCTAATCTATGCATTTTTGTAAATATTTGTTGGGGAACTGCATCACAAAATTCAGATATGTGCAAATTTCAAAGAATGACTGTATTTTGGTTTTCACTTTGTTTCAGAAAGTGCATATTTGATAGATTCAGCTTTAAAGATGAACTGAATCAAATTTCTCCCCATCCCTAATCTTAACTATACATCACTATTGTTTTATCTCATGGTGGCACTTGGCAGCAAATCTGAACGGTACATATGGACTTTCCATCTGCTGTACTCTATTCTACCCCTGTTCTTAGTGACGTTTGCTTGCTACCTAGGCTCCCTTCTCTTTCACATTCAGCCTTGTTCTCAGTTGAGTTTTTCACACCTAAGTGTCACACTAAATTGTGCTTGGGACTGAATGGATAGTATTCACTGCTAATCCTATTCAGAGTAGTCCCATTGAAGTTACTAGACATAACTAATTTAGGTCAATTAACTCAAGTGGTCTACTCTTAGTTGACTACAACCCAATGATTAAACATTAAGGATATCAAAGCACAATTACCTGGAAGCAAGTTACACTGGAGAATCACATCATGAGCTTAATTAGCATTGTGCTGCATGACTGCAATTATTTGCAGATTTACTTGAGAGAGTAATCCAAATTGAAATGAAAAGGGCATATCAAAACAATGAAAGTAACTTCAGAGGTCATCTACACCAACCCATTGCCTAACCCAGGATCTCCAATGCAAAATGCAGGTATAGCGTCCCTCACAGATGGCGACCCAGCTTCTGTTTAAATACCGCCAGCAAAGGAGAGCCCATTGTCTCCCAAGGCAGTATGTTCTACTATCAAACAGGTCATACTTTTAGAAGGTTCTTCCTAAAATTTATCTGAAATCTGCTCCTCTGAAATCTCCACCCATTTATTCTAGTCCTATCCTATGAAGCAACACATAAGCAGCCCCTCTGGTATTTGAAGACCAAGATTGCATTAGCTTTTTTTAGAAGCTGTATTGCACTGCTGCCTCATGTTCAGCTTGTGATCCACTCTGACATGGTTGGAGAACCTCTGGCCTCCAGGCCAACCATGGCCTCCCCAGGGGGTCCAAGATGGCCCTTGAGGCCTTTTTCCCCAAACCATACCCACACCCTCATCAGTTGACATCATTGGTGATGGCTGCTGCATTGGGTTTAATCCTGCATTGGCTGTGTGATCCTGTTCATGAGTGAGTGGGGACTAAAGCCCTGTGCATATACACTCTTTGATGCAGCTTTTCTGTGTGAGCTATTTAAAAGAGGCTTTTGCAAAAGCTCTAAGACAGCAATGCACTCCTGTTTGCTCAAATGGGACTGCAGGAACTGTCTTCAAGCCTTTTGCAAGTCTCCCCTTCTGTGGGATTCTGTCACTCACCTGTCAATCATGTGACATCATAATGATGACCCTACCCACTTGCCAAATTTTGCCCATGAGGCAGATTCTGATAAGGATCTGACCCATGGAGCCATAAAGGTCCCCCCCACACACACACAGACACTATGACACCTACAGCCTTTTCATATATGCTTCTGCCAAGCCAGGTCTTCCCCATCATATATTTGTAACTTCGTTGTGTGTATGTTTTGTGCTTAATTATAAGACTTTATTTTTATCTCAGTTCAGTTTTTATCTTGTTTTCTTCAGCTCAGTGTTCTAGCCAGTCAAGACCATTTCAAATCGTGATTCTGTCCATTCATGTTACCTGTCCCAGCTTTGTGTCATCTGCAGATTTGATAAGCGTCGACTCTACATCCTCATCCCAACCATTTATTCACAATTATTGAACAGCACAGGGTCAAGGACATAGCTCTGTGGCACCCACTTGAGGCCTCCTTCCAGGTTCTCACAGAGCCATTAATGAGCCCTCACTGGATTGGATTTGGCTGACATTTAAATTTAAACTTATCTATATGTCTTTCCAAACTATTTGAACTTTGATTTTTGTACTGTGTATACATTATCATAAGTACTACTAATGCTATTATTAGTGCTGCTACTACTGTTACGATCATACAGGTTGTAGGACCTGAAGAAGCCTAAGCATAGGATAGAAGGGGTGAGGAACCAGACCTAATCTAGGGTGGATTCCTTCTACACACTTTGCCCCTTCATGCAAGCAAGGTGATATCCATCTGTTAAAAAGCCCCATATGTCGTGACCACGTCCTCCTCCTGAATGCATAAAATAGTTCTTTACAGCCTGCAAAATAACTAACAAGGGTATGTTGTCTTGTAGAAATGAATGTATAGTGTTAGTCATCTGCACTTTGAAAACCAAAATTGCCCTATTAGACAATAATGCAATTTGGTACCCAAGACCTGGTTTATTCCTCCATGTTGAATAATTAAAATAAAGCAATGGGGCTAGATGCTCACAATAGCACACAGTTGTCAAAAAGCCACTGAAGTCTTATTTGGAGCTGTAAGAGAGAGAAAAAGACAGCACCAAGTACAAAAGAGCAAAAAAGAGGCAAGCCACAAAAATGGAACTGAAGTGAAGGGACTTTCATAAAATAGTAGATTTCCAAATGTGTTTCAGTGGAAACCTTCCTCACTGAAGAGCAACAAGCCTGGAAGAACAACAAGCCATAATTCAATGACAATATAAAATCATTCATAATACAAATTGCATATAATATGCATTGCCAATAATTATACCCAAAAAGAATATTAAAACAAATAAATACATAAATGGCTTTGGGCAATTTTCCATATTATTACTTACAATACCGATACTACTGTAAGGCATGTCTCTGTTTTGCTCACTCACTCTCTTGCTCTCTCTTTTCTATTTGGAGGTACTGCAGAATTTTGCCTCAAGGGAATTTGAACTGAATTTGGGTTTCCTCTTCAAGCAAAGGTCTTAGAAATGCTAACAGAAACTTAAAGTGTTGGATAATATGGGCAGATCAATCTCTCTCTCTCTCTCTCTCTCTCTCTCTCTCTCTCTGTTAGAGTACCCAGGTTTCCTGGCTCAGTCAGCATCCTGCAGACTACAGAACAGGTGGAAAGGGGACCCACTGGCAGTATGTCTACCAGCAGGGGGCAGCAGAAAGCCCTTAAATTGTTTGTTCAGATGATGGGCCAATCTAGCCTGGGATCCAGCATCAAGCTGAATCCAGGCCTGATCATTTTGCCCTTCCATTACAGCCATCATGAATGGATAAGGCAGTGGTGCCATCAGTCCACAAAGACTCAGTGCTGGAGGGTGGGTATTAGGATTGCTCCTTATGGTGTATTTGTATGGCACTTTTTGGCCCAAGGCCCCTATATGGTTAATGGCATGTTAATACAAAAGAGATTTACAATAAAAGTACAATGAATGAATCAAAACAATATAAAATAGGAAAATCACAAAATGGGATATATGCTCGTGAGCTGCATTCATGTTGTTACCAGACACAACTCTGCAGCATTCCACCTCCCACTTGGAAGCCAGGTTAACTCATATCCCCCCACTTCCTGCAGTCTCTCACTTAGGAGGAAGCCCATTCACAACCAGTTGCCTAAGGAGAATGACCTTGTCCTCATCACACCATGAAGGAATTAACCAAAGGGGCATTATTTCCTTTGGGGCTGTCCCACTAGGACCCCATCTGCACTATACATTTAAAGCAGTTATCATACCACTTTAAACAGTCATGGCTTCCCTCAAAGAATCCTGGGAACTATACTTTGTTGTTTGATGCTGAGAGTTGTCAGGAGACTCCTATTCCCCTCACAGAGATACAATTCTCAGAGTGGTTTAACAATCCCTGTTCCCAGGGACATCTATCTGTCTGTCTCTCTGTCTCTCTGTCTGTCATGTTGTTGTAGTTATGTGCCTCCAAGTCAACCACAATTTATGGCGACCCTATGAATCAGCAACCTCCAAGAGCATCTGTCATGAAGTATCTGATTTATATCCTGCCTTTCCTCCCAGTAGGAGACCAGAACTGTAGAAATTGTAGTGCTGTGGAAGGAATAGTAGTCTCCTAACAACTGTCAGCACTCTTAAGAAACTATGTTTCCTAGGATACTTTGGGGAAAGCCATGGCGGTTTAAAGTGACATGATACTGCTTTAAATGTTTAAAAGGGCTTTGGATTGGCTCAATAGTGACAAACTGCCTTCACTGGTGGCTTCCAAATAAATAGGAAACCAGCTATAGTTGTGGCAAAAATCCTGCTCATAATGGGCAGGGCTAGGTGACCAAACCCTAGCTTCTCAAACAGAGTGTGTTCTCCAAGTGCAGCAGAAAAGGGCTGGAAGGGGGAGGTAAAGATGGCATCCAGCTGCCATACTAGTGAAATATGTGGGGAGGTTGTCCCTCTATTTTGTATAAAACACAATTCAAAAGGATCTTGCAAGTCTCTTCTAAGGTGGAATCTCTAAGGAATTTCAAGGGAAGCCAAGAGTTCCAAAAACATGAATAAGTTTTCTTGGGAGTCTTTCCCTATTCATGTATTAAATTTGTTCCCCTGACATGTTGAACGGCTGTGTCCATAATTTGTCAGGTTCAAAGGTGGCAACCCAAGACAGACAGTTTCAGCTCAAGATTTCTAATACTAGAAAATATGAATTTGAAATGTCTTGGGTTTGTACCCTTTAAGCTTGTGAGAAATTTATATAATTGGGATGGTGCAATCTTTTGGTGTCAGAGAACTAGGGCTGAGCACACACTTGGGTAGCTCCAGTTAGTCAGAAGTGCAGTGTTCTCCACCAACTTCGAGGTGCTTTAGGGAAAAACTGTGTGAAGGAAACATCTCTCTGCAAATGAGCTGAAAATGCTGCCTCTGACTTTTCTTACTCTTTGGCACTTCAAAGAGGCAAGTGAAGCTGCTTACCTAGAAAAAATACTTGTTTACCTCAAGATACCATAGGTCAGCTAGCAGCCAGAGGCAGACTTGCAATGTAAATAGATTTTAAAGGATAGGCACAGAGGGAAAGAGTCACACAAAGACAACCCTAAGCATTGTCTTGCAAATTAAATATGCTGTTAAACTATGCAGACATTTTTTCTGCCTTTGGCTGAGCTGAAGTCATTCAAGGTTGTCAAAAATATGCAAAATTTGATATGATATAACTAGACATGGAGCTGATAAAGACAGCACAGACATTACATGTGTAGCCACTGTGTTGCAAATAACCTTTGCCGCTAATAAAGTGAGCCTCACCTTACCAAAATATGGGCTCTTGACAAAACAGACAAAACAGGCATTATATTATTCCACATAAGCATTTGTCCTTTCTCCTGCTCATTCCCTTTAGTTAGTTAGTTAGTTAGTTAGTTTGTTTTGTGTCCTATTGTATGTGATGTGAATAGGGATGGAGGAGAAATGCAGTTAATTTTGCATTTTAACGCAAACCTACTAGGGATGGAATGATCTGTCAATTCCAGTTCTCTCAAGCTTCTCATTTTTCCAATCGGAAATTCAGTTCTCCACATTGCAGCAGCAATTTGCTTTTTAAAAAAAAAAAAAAATCCTCATGAAAATTCTCCAGCATGTTAGTACAAATTTCTCTTAATAAACACATTTTTGTAGGCAGTCACTAATGTACACATTTTTGCCATCAATTTCTCATCATATAATGCATTTTGTACGCTATTTTCACTCATATACTTCATTTTTATGCACACTTTCCCTAACAGATGCATTTTTGTCAACTTTGGTTGGCGAACTGCATTGCAACGTTCGCATAAGTGAGGATTTCAAAGGATGGCTTTGTTTTAGTCCTCGTATTGTTTCAGAAAGTGAAAATTTGTTAGATTCGGCTTGAAATCCAAACTGAATCACAATTTTTGCCCATCCCTAGAACCTACTTAAGTTGCACTTCCCAAAACGGGATGTGAACCGAAATACAGCTTTCCTTCCATATTCTTTGAATTTTGTGATGCAGTTCTCCAACTAAATAATGCACAGAAAAATGTGTGTATTAGGGCACAGTATGCATAAATATGAATATATTGGTAAAATAATATACAAAATTGCATTATATTAGGGGAACTTGCTTGCAATATTACATATGAAACTGTGTATATTGAGATAAATGTACACTATGGTTAATTTTTGTGAGGACTTTTTAATACACACAAACACATTGCAAACTGATGCAGAAATGTGGAGAACTCAGCTTAAGGCTGGAAAAATAAGAAACAGAGAAACCAAAATTGACAAATTTGCCCATCCCTAATTGTGACCTTGTGGGCAGTATCATTTAATCTTATACATATAAAAGTGTATGTGTTTTAATAAAGGCTGAATGTGGAGCAGAGCCAAAGCCAAACACAGACAGTCTGGGTTTTGCATAAAAAAAAAAATGACTTTGGTTTTTCAGCTTCCTCAGATATTGTAATTGTTTTTTTCTCGGCACCATTAAGCCCTAAGAAGAAATCTCTTGAGAAATTCTACAGGCTTAATGGAAAGCTGTGTAGTGTCCAGTAAGGCTAAGGGAGCAGACTGAAGGAGTTGCCTACAATTTGAAGGGAAACTGTGAAGTTCCAGACCTAGCCCCAAAAGGTCTGCTCAGCGAAGCCACAATCAGCCCTCCTATTACTCATTTATTTAAGGCATTTGTATCCTGCCCTTTAGCCAAGCATCTAAACAGAACAGCTTACAAAAATCAGTTCGAAGATGGCCCTTGCTCTCAGGCTTGTAATCCAAAAAAGGAGTGACAGAGAAAGAGAAAGGAATAGGCAGGAGGAGGGAACAGCAAGCTCAAGCACAAGTTCTTAAAGTTATAGTAAATTGATAAACAGCAGTCCCTCCCCTGAAGCACATAGATCAGATCCAGGAGCAGAGCTGGTAACAACGGCCAGACCAGGAGGACAGAGTAGCTCCGGCCACACAGCTGTCTTCCCTCTGACAGTTGATTTGATGGCCGTTAGAATTAAGCAGAGTGAGGCAACCAACTCAAGCAGAAGGCACTGTGTGTGTGCATGTATGGGGGGGCAGGGAACAGCCCCATGATGTTGGAGGTCAGAGTTGTGGTTGCAAGGAGGTCTAACTTGCACCACCTAAGCCTATGTTAAGTTGCTGCCCTCATGTGCACTGGAATATAGTTTCATGTCACCAGTCAGATTCAGCTGCCCATTCGGCCAGTTTCTGTATGTGGAATGGAAGGGGGAGATATCTTCTTTTGCCTCAAGAAGCAAAATGGTTTGGACTGGCTCTGTCCCCAGCCTAGCTCTGAAATCCATGGGCATCACCTACCACAGAGTGGCTACATTTGCCATCAATTCATCATCTGTGGATGGAGATGGAGAAAGGGGTTGCAGATGCAAGAACAATATGTAGAAAAAAAGATCAGGTGTCTGCACCTGAGAAGAATTTTCGGGAGACCTTCTTCATTCCATAAGACTTTCAGAGGGCTTAAATACAATCAGTTAAAGAAGTAACCCTACACTCATAGAAACAGCCCAGTTCAGACTGATACCAAGCACGTCTCAAATGGGGGTGTGGCTGGTGCACATGTTATTTTTGAGGAGGTAGGGCTACCCACCACACATTCCCACTGGCCTCTTCACTTGTTTGGCACCCACAGTCCCTGCCTGCGGGCTTACACTCTAAAAGACATGACACAGAAGGAAAAGGGGGCAAGGAGGAAAGAGGAAAAAAGAAACTGAGATGCAAACTCGCCATTATGGTTGCATAAGTGTTACTTTTCAGTGTAGGACCTTTTGCTCCTACAATATCCAGTAGCAAAGGGAATTCTATCTGATACAGTGTCATTGGTTCTGTGCCAGCTTTCCCTCATTCTCACTTCCAGCCGTCCTCTGTATTTCTAAATAGGCTATTCTATAATATTATGTTTGAAAGAAAACACCAATGCATGCCATACATTTATGAAGCTTCTTTTACCTTTCCAAAGCTGATCTTGCTACATCTAATCAAAATGTAAATTTACTCAATGACAATAGGCTGCAGCACAGTAAAGTCTCAATGAAATTGTTCATTCTGATGCTGTTTAATAAGCAGCTCTTACAAGGACGCAGCATGGTTTGCTGCAGTGCTTTGTCCCAAGAACAGCTGTATCGGCACGATCTGGAGCTAAAGAGATGTAGAGTGTCATTGCTTATCACAACAACTTGTGATCTTCTATAACCCAGGAATACTTGTGTTTTTTTGAAATGATTATGTGAAAATCTGGCCTTGAAATTCCTTTGATATACTGTGAGGAAGCACTGTGAAGTTCTTGTACTTGATGTCAAATTAATGGGAGCGTAGAATTTACACATTTTAGAAAGTGATCTGCCAATACTGTGTATAACTAGAGCAGTAGCAAAGTGTGTGACCTCCTTTAATCTCGTCAGATATATCCCCCTGATAAATCTACCATAGTCATTTTGTTCTGGAGCTTAGTCTGATGTTTTTCTTTGTTAGGGTAAATTTGTTCGTTCAAGTTGAAGCATCTTTACAGGAAACCAACTGGGATTTTCTCTCTCTCCCCATCTCTCTTCTTGCCCTCCTCCAGCATAGTTATTTCTTAAAAAAAAAAGATTCTTAAGTTACACAGCTACACAGCATGACAGTGATCCCATTGTTTATCAACAACTATTAGCCACAATAGTTAAAATGGAACCTTCATGGATTCAATGGGACTTACCTCTGACTAAAAAAAGCATGTGTGTGTGTGTGTTTGTACATGCCATGATCCTGGTAAAAATTCCCCCACCTAGCATAGCAATTAGTATTTAGGGGAGAAACAACAACTTCCTATTGGTTTTTACCCTAATGGTCATTGCTGTGGCCGTGGTGAGGGCACAAACTTCACAGAGATTGCTGCTAGAGAAGAAGTACTTAAATCTCCCTCTCTGCAGGCCGCAACCTTGATAACAATTGGTGCCGCATGCTCCTGGTATTTAAGGTTTAAAAACTCCCATGACATGATTACTAGTCATGTCATTAAAGTCATCTGCCATTAGACTCGAACTGAACCTCGTTTGATTTTTCAGGAAATTCACTTCAGGGTTTGCCAGATGAGGAGCCAACAAACTCACTTTGAATTTAGATATAGACAACTCTAATCTCTCTGAAACAGCTGGTATAGCACAGCGGGAAGGAGAGCCTGGCTGGGAGTCGAGAGTCTGTGAGTTCAAATCCCCGCTCGTGTCTCCTGGATGTGAAAGGCCAGCTAAAGATCACCCCCACAGTGAGTGGCTCAGGGGTTATGTGCCCTGCCACCTGTGCAGCTGTGGGCAAGCTGCATAGTCCCAAGGAGCCCAGTTATCCCCCAGCTGGCAGTTGCGGACAAGGAAGGGGCTGGCTTGTGCAGCTGTGGCAAACTGAGCTGGCCCTAGCCAGCTGTGGAGGACTGGCCTCAGAGGGAGGCAATGGTAAACCCCTGAATACTGCTTACCATGAAATCCCTATTCATAGGGTCACCATAAGTTGGGATCGACTTGAAGGCAGTCCACTTCCATTTTTCCAATCTGTCTGAGTATTAATATAACAGACAAAAAGGCAATGATTGACACCTTCTAGCCCTGACTGTGAGTTTCCAGAAGCATCTTGTTGTTTGCTATTGGATCAGAACGATAACTTCTATATCCTTGTGACTTTTGTCCATGTCCACACATTATAGGCATGTATGCCTTGATATTAGGGTGTGAAAACCCCTGTGCATTTCACAGTTTTGTTGTCTTCTACAACATGGATACTTGGGATAAACCAGGTCACAGCCACGTTCCCCTGCGTTGCCCTTATTCAAAAGATAAAAAACACTAAAACCAATTATAAACAAGAACAACAAAAACCAGCACAGTCACAAAAGCAAAAAACAATTTAAAATCAGCGTAAGACCAGTAAGGGGAATAACTTAGTGCAAGGATCAAAAAGTGCTACAATAGGTGCAACCAAAGCACAGGCACCAGGGAGATGCCTCTGGGGAGGGTATTCCACAAGTCGAATTGTTGATGATCACAAACTGAATATGAGCCAGCAGTGTGATGTGGCTTCAAAAATGGCAGATGCTATTTTAGGCTGCATAACAAAAGTATAGTTTCCAAATCTTGTGAAGTATTGGTTCCCCTCTATTCAGCACTGGTTAGGGATGATCAGGGGACTGGAAAAAAAGCCCTATGAGGAGAGACTGAAAGAACTGGGCATGTTTAGCCTTGAGAAGATAAGACTGAGGGGAGATATGATAGCACTCTTCAAGTACTTGAAAGGTTGCCACACAGAGGAGGGTCAGGATCTCTTCCCAATTGTCGTAGAGTGCAGGATCCAGAATAATGGGCTCACGTTGCAAGAAGCCAGAGTTTGACTGAACATCAGGAAAAACTTCCTAACTGTCAATGTGATTCAACAATGGAACCAATTCCCTGGGGAGGTGGTGGGCTCTCCATCCCTGGAGGCCTTCAAGAGGCAGCCAGACATCCACCTGTGAGGTATGCTTTTAATTTGGATTCCTGCACTGAGTAGGGGGTTGGACTCAATGGCCTATAGGCCCCTTCCAACTCTAGGAAGCTCGGAGGATGGCAACAAGAGAGAGGGCCCTCTCAGAGGGCCTGACGAGGTGTGCCTGGTGCCAGGTCAAGACTTTTCTCCCAGACATTTTAGCATGTGTTTTAAATTGTTTTTAAAAAGATGTGTTTTTAGATTTGTATATTTGTTTTAATGTTTTTAGTTACTGTAAACCGCCCAGAGAGCTTCGGCTATGGGGCGGTATATAAATACAACCAACCAACCAACCAACCAACCTTATAATTTCATTTCATTTCATTTCATCATTTTATTTGTATGCCGCCTTTCCACATAAAATTGTGCTCAAGACGGCTTACAGCAAGGTGAACAAAAATACATCTCAAAAACAATTGCAAAAACAATTTCCTAATAACAAAAAATAATAAAACAGTGACATAACAAATATAATAAGCAAAAACAACTTTTCAACATTATGAACATAATAAAACAATCTTTAAAAACAAAGAAGTAACCATTAACACCCCAAGCCCCTAAAGAAAACCATTTACTATATCTCCTACAAGACTTCATTATTCAGAGTGGAGGCTTGTTTTGTATCGGCACAGTCTCTTTGTAAGCAGAGGTGTGGACTCCAAAGTGTGTAGGCTTCCAAAGTCACAGAAGAGGCAGGGCGGGTGGTCTCCCAGGCTGGCAGAGCTTCTGCAGAGAACTCTTTACCAGACAAGGTCTCAGCAGAGGCACAGTCTTTGTAAGCAGAGGTGTAGACTCCTCCCCTTCAACACAGGTGTAGGCTTCCAAAGGCTGTTTCTGCCAAAACTGGTTGTCAATACTGCAATGTGTGTCAAATGCGACACAGGATTAAGATGCACTTGGATCTTCATCTTGGGATATGTGTCAAGGCACGCCTTCCAGAACAGATAGAGAGTCCTGCAATCTTATCACTCTCGTGTCTCATGCCATCTGATGGAATGGCTTTTGATGGCAGCTGATGTAGGACCCTGAGGAGCTGATCTCTCAGCCGAGCTGATGGAGAAGCCCTCCAGTACATAACTGTATGCTCATCAGATAATCAAGAAAAAGTGCTCTTGCAGAAGTCTGCCATTTAATTCGATTATTATAATGATCACTGTAGGCTGTTGGAAAGCATGATGTTCTGTGTTTTTCCACAAAGACAAGAAAAGACAAGTAATGGGTTAATACTGTACAGCAATCCAAGGCCGGACTGCAGCTGGCACATAAACCAAAGGTGTATAAAACCTTGGGTGAAGAAACCGCAAGATGTGGGGATTGTTAGTTGGAGGAAAGAGACTTGTATTGTGTTAGTATTTTGCCTATTGAATCAGTAATGATTCTCTTTACAAGAACTTGCTGTAGTGTGTCTTTACTCTGGATATTCTGGGAAACAACTGGACATTTTCTGGACACAGACCTCTAGATTTATACGCTACACTACAAGGGTTATGGGCCCAGCCTAGAGGCTCAAGCTAGAGAATCAACCCTATCCAGAGATCCAGCAGCAGTGCTCAGCAGTGCACAGAGGGAGAACCGGTATCCAGCAGCAGCGAACCAGTACACTTGGCTGGTGAGTCTAACGTGTGTTCGGAATCGTGCCGGGAAGCTGTGCGAGAAGCAGGAAAGGAAAGTCTGCAAGGATGGCAGTTTTGCTTTCGGCTGGCATGCCTGTTGAACGGCTGACAGAAACAAATTATATGAGTTGGCGTTTATGGATCCAAGCATTCCTAACTAAGGAAGATGTATGGCAAGTAGTAATTCATGAACCCCCCTCCATTCCACCACCGGAGCAGTGGATTCGACTAGAGGAAAAAGCAAGGGCATTTCTTATTCTGGCTGTAGATGATTCACAATTGCTTCACATTCAAGATAAACCGACAGCCAGGCTGATATGGACTGCTCTTAATGAGGTGCGCGTCAGGAAAACAGCCAGCAGTAAGATTCATTTAGCAAGGAAACTCTATCAAATGAAGCTGACTGATGACGTGACAATGTCAGCACATTTACTAGCAATAAAGAAACTGTTTGCGGAGTTGCAAGAATGGAACATTGCTCACACTCAATTGCAACAAGTTTACATCATCCTATCTTCTCTGAATACTTCCTGGGATCCTGTTGTATGTTCGTTAGAAGCTATGAGAGATGACAATCTAACCGTCAAGTATGTATCTGGAAAGCTGATCCAGGAGTGGGAGAGACAAAAAGACACAGACGACAGGGAACAAGTGGATAAATCCAACAGAAAAGAAAGCAGAACTTTATTCAAAGATGCAGGTACGAGATCATATGGAATGAAAGCCTGCTATATTTGTGGTTCACGTTCACATCTACAAAAGGACTGTGAGTCGAGACAAAAAGGACAAGGAAGGCAGCCGTCGTATGTGCAGCTGGTGAGTGCTGACAAAAGTAAACCCAAAAGCTGTGAAAACAGTGACTGTGTTGAATGGGTAGTGGACTCAGGAGCTACTCACAATATGATTGCAGATAAAACTATGTTCAAAACTATGCTTCCCACGACGGAGGATGTGGTACTGGCTGGTGGTACGCACAGAAAGGTACTGGGAAGGGGAACTGTAAAATTGTGTATACTGAATGCAATAATGACTGACGTTTTGTTTGTACTGGGACTAAAAAGCAATATCTTGTCTGTCACAAAACTGAATTCCATGGGTTTTGAAGTGTTGCTTAAACATGAGATCTGTGAGATAAGAAAGGGAGACAGAGTCTGTTCAAAAGGGAGTTTAAGGGATTCACTATTCTATGTAAACCTAAGCACATCAGAAAGATTAACTATGGTAACAAATGAAAAGCCTCATGATACATGTATTCACTTGTGGCACAGGAAACTAGGTCATGCCAATTATGGTACAATTAGGGACATGCCAAATCATTGCACAGATGTAACGCTAAAGGAATGCAAAAAACATGTAGAGTGTGATATATGCAACCAATCTAAGGCCACAGTAGCTCCCATAAATAAAGAGGCTAAGAGTGACACACATGAACCGCATCAAACTATACATGTAGACCTGGCAGGACCGTTTCAGAGGTCGCAAGGCGGAGCCAGATATTATCTTGTCATTGTTGATGATTACACCAGGTTTTGTAATGTTTATTTGTTGAACTCAAAAGACAAAGCAGAAAGGAAACTGAAACTGTTTGTGAAGAAAGTTGAAGTGCAGCCCAGCACACACATTCGTCAAATACGTTCTGACCAAGGCGAGGAATTTACTAGTAAATCATTGGAGCAGTATCTATCTCAGAAAGGGATAGAACATGCATTAACGGCCCCATTTTCTCCATTTCAAAATGGAATAGCAGAAAGAAAGAATAGGACTTTGCAGGATGCCACGAGAGCCATGTTGAATGACTCTAGTCTACCAAATGCATTTTGGGGAGAATGTGTGTTATATGATAATTACATACAGAATCGGGTGTTTCATAGGGCGATAAATATGTCACCATATGAGAAATTACATAACAGGAAACCTAAACTACAACATCTTGTAAGGTTTGGTGCAGAAAGCTGGGTGCACATTCCAAAGTGTAGACGGAATGGGAAACTTGCTCCCAGAGCCAAGAAAGGTTATATGCTGGGGTTCCAGAATGTGTACTATCGAGTCTGGCTACCAAAGCACAGGAGAGTGGTGCTCAGTAGAAGTGTAAAAGCCCAGGAACAGGATTGGGATAAAACCACATATGTAGAACTGGAACACACACATATACAAAGTGACAGCACCAAAAATGAAACAGAGACAGAAATAAAACAAGAGGAAGAGGAACATCCTCTTGCTAGCCCAAGTGAAAGCAGCAGACAAGAAACCGAGCCCCAAGTAACACTTAGGAGGTCTGAAAGGGCGAACTTTGGGAAACCACCAGAAAGGTTTCATGTTAGTGCTATGAAAGATCAAAACAATGACATTGTAGAAGATACATTGTACATTGACTGTCTTAAACCATATGAATAAATCCATTCCTGAAGAATTGTAGAAATGTATGTAAGAAACTGTGTAAAACTCATGTAGAAAATGTCTTTATGGAAAAGGTGGGAGGTGTAGGCTGTTGGAAAGCATGATGTTCTGTGTTTTTCCACAAAGACAAGAAAGGACAAGTAATGGGTTAATACTGTACAGCAATCCAAGGCCGGACTGCAGCTGGCACATAAACTGAAAGTGTATAAAACCTTGGGTGAAGAAACCGCAAGGTGTGGGGGTTGTTAGTTAGAGGAAAGAGACTTGTATCGTGTTAGTACTTTGCCTATTGAATCAGTAAAGATTCTCTTTACAAGAACTTGCTGTAGTGTGTCTTTACTCTGGATATTCTGGGAAACAACTGGACATTTTCTGGACACAGGCCTCTAGATTCATACGCTACACTACAATCACCACCATCATCATCAACATCATCATTTTGATTTATTACCTACCCTTCACCCTAAGGTTCCAGGATGGGTCACAACAGTTTAAAGCAGTAGCGGAACTAGCTTTTCATGTGCCCTGTGCAAGGTTTTATTTTTGGGCCCCTTAATTTTTTTGGGGGGGAAATAATAATAAAACAAATATGATATAACAATTGTTTATAAATAATTTTCATTTCAGCAATAATAATAATAAAACAAATATGATATAACAATTGTTTATAAATAATTTTCATTTCAGCAAATCCATTTCAGGGCCCCCTTTGTCCTGGGCCCTGTGCCTGTGCACCTGTTGCACCTGCCTAGTTACGGCACTGGTTTAAAGTACATTACAAACAGTGTAAAATAAATTACAGGTCCAGTTTAATCTGCACCAGTGCCAACCATACAAGTCACCTACACTTATGTAAAAACACTAAAGTAATAAAATGCCTTAGAATTCGGTAGAACGATCTTGCATGATGACACAATGTTATTCTGACAGTGGCTTTGGGGTTAAAAAAAATAGTGGCCACCAGCTTGCAGCTGTTAGAGGGAGCAATGAATTTCAAACCCAATCCCCAAAGGGTGTGATGGGATTTCAACTCAACATCAGCGGATATTTAGTACTGTGGAACCTATGGTTTGGAATTCCCTCCCCTTAAATATTAGACACGTCTCTCATCTTTTCAGCACCTACTGAAGACCTTCTTTCAACAAGCCTTTTAAGTAGAGAACTTATCCCAGTCTATGCCTTTTTTGGAATTGCTTTTTAAGACGTTTTAAGAGATTTTTTTAAAATATGTGTTTTTAAATGTTTTTAAGATTGTATTGGTTTTGAGATGGTTTAAGTTGTTAGTATTTTGTTCTCTGTTTGCCACCCTGGGCTCCTTTTGGGTGAAAAGCAGGATAGTATTATTATTATTATTATTATTATTATTATTATTATTATTATTATTATTATATAAATTGTATAAGCCCACAATTGACAAAATGGCCCCAGAGATGTTTCCAATTGTCATTACAACCAAATACAATTTAAAATTAGTTCCATACAAACCAAGGAACACAGTAGCAAAGCAGCCTTAAAACCTGAAAATGCTAGGGCAAGCTAACCAACTCCTCCTAGGAGAACAGATAAGTCTTGTCTAACCGTTAGAAGGCCAGCAATGACTGTGCTGTCTGTGACTTCCAAGGGAGTTCCAGAGTCAGAATGCAATTACTGAGAAGGTCTTATCTCTCATCCCAATATACTCACTAGTGGAAACTCAAGCAGTTCACCCTCCTTGTTTATTTCAGAGTCTGGGCATGTCAGAGCCCTGTAGCCAGGTGGAGTAAATGGGTGCACCTCCCTCCACCCCGAGCTGTGTTTCTCCCCCCATTTTCTTTTTAAAATTGTATTTTTAATTGGTGACATGGACTGCCTTCAAGTCAATCCGGACTTATGGCTACCCTATGAATAGTGTTTTCATGGTAAGCGGTATTCAGAGGGGGTTTACCATTGCCTCCTTCTGAGGCTAGTCCTCCCCAGCTGGCTCAGGCCTGCTCAACTTGCTATAGCTGCACAAGCCAGCCCCTTCCTTGTCCACAACTGCCAGCTGGGGGGCAACTGGGCTCCTTGGGACTGCAGCTTGCCCAAAGCTGCACAGGTGGCAGGGCACATAACTCCTGAGCCACGCACTGTGGGGGTGATCTTTAGCTGGCTCTTTACACCCAGGAGACACGAGCGGGGATTTGAAATCACAGACTCTGGACTCCCAGCCAGGCTCTCCTCCCCGCTGTGCTATACCAGCTGGTGACATGACAGACAATAACAGCCTTCATTTACAAAATAACAGCTTGTTTTAAGAACAGGAGCAATTTAAGGTGCTCTAAAAATTTCAGTGAATAAGGCAGGGCAAGTGCACCACACAAACCTCATCTGGAAAAGCCTCCCAAAGACTGCTCACTCAAGACTTTTTCTGACTGAGGGTGGATTTTTCGTTATTACAGTTACCCTATAATTACTGAAGTGATCCTGAAAAAACAGCCTATATTGTAGCATGACACTTGAAGAGGAAAGATTTAGAACTTTGTGTTATGGGCTGGACATTCATTTGCTCTGCTTTTTAGTTTCAATTGTGTTCTCTATTCAGTCACCAACCAAGAAGCATGTTTGTTTGCCCATAGTAAGAAGTAAGATTGTGTATATTCTGCAGTTATTATGACTAATAGTGCAGGTCTGGGTGTGCATTGCTAAAGGGTGAAGTAAAGAGATAATTTAAAGCGATCTGGAAAAAAATATTTGTCCTAAGTTACCCTTTACTCTTTTAAAGCATTCACTATACTCACAATCACAGTGTCTGTTTTTCCTTCTTTTTCTTGAGTATTTGATGACAAAGGATGAAAACAGCCCAAGGGTAATCGTAACACTGCTATACACAGTGCAATTAGCTGGCTGGTTGGCCACTTAGGCTGTAACTCAGGCCTAATTTCTGTTTTCCCGATGTGTGCAGCTGAGCAACCCACCAACCAGTGAAAAAAAAAATTCAATTACTTTCCACAATTAGTTTCTAATCACTTAGTTAATTCTTTATATATTAACCAGTTATAAAGTTTTCCCTTAATTGTCCAACAGGAAGGAAAATCTAAAGGTCATGAAGAAGACTAGAAAGAGGGGCCCTCAAGAAAGAGGAAATACTTTTGGCATTCCCTTGTTCAATGTACCCTTAACATTCTTTTTTTCTTATGAAACAAAAAAATGTGCCAGTCATTTAATTCTTGGTTGTCCATACTACATTTTCTGTTAACTTTGTTGTAATCCCCCCCAGAGCTTCAGCTATGAGGCAGTATATAAATGCAATAAATAAATAAACTTGACGTTTACATGCCCCATTATGTAAGTGAACGCACTGTCTGCACGAAGGAGGAGTGAGGGGGAAGATCACTGGTTTTCACTTCTCCTGGATTGGTCTGGCATTCACATCTGTCCACCAGTGGGGAGAGGATTGGCTGGTGCTATGCACCCCCCCAAAAAATGTCCCACCTAGAATTGTGGCTGCCTCACCTAACAAGAAAGACTGGCTACAGGGCTGGCAGGGCAACTCTGCATTACTTAGTTTTAGTGCACTTCAAAATTGTTGGAAGCGGGGCAAGAGCAACTCCTGTTTTGTTCCTTTGTTTATGTTCCAGAAGGGAGATAGAATTAGGGTCCTCCAGATGGCTAGGCTTGACTACCTTTACCTGTGATGCTCTGACTGACTTCCTTCTGTCGCAGACTGATATGCTTAAGGAAGCTTATCTGCCCCTCTTCCTTCCGCCCTTTCTTTCTCCTCTTCTGCTACTGGCCGAGAGAAAGGAGACATCTTTTTCTTTGCTCTCTCTCCTGAGCCACGAGGGCAAGACCCACGTCTGGGCATTGTGCCTCCAATTTACTTACTTAGTTAGAACTAAGTATGCCTTTCCTATCTACTATATATTTCTATAAATAAAGTAGCTTTTCTTATTTTACTAAGTCTTAAGTCTGAGTGATCTCAATTCAGGGTAAAGGCCAGCTACTTAGGTAAATACACACACTGGCACTCATGCATTTCAGACCGTTGACAATCTCTGCTCATTTATACAAATTTATATAACAAAAATATATGTATTTTTTCACCCCAAAATAAATGTGGTGGATGTAGTTTGAACTGTCATGGGTCCCATGGAGAATGCTTGGCAGGATTGGGAGGATGGAAAGTGGTTTGTTGATGTTATGGAGTGGGCTGGGGGAATGATGAGGGAAATGCTTCCAGAAACCTCCGTGCCTAGTGAGTCTGCTAACATCAGTAACCCCCCTTTGCCTTTAACAGAGCAAGAGGAATCCTCACTGGCACTCAGTCCAGACTTAGCATTTGAACAGATAGACTCTAATGAACAGATTGGATTCTTCCAGACAGATAACAAATAAAATGTAGCAGATAAATAAATAATAAATAATAAGAATGAAGATTGTTTGTCATAGCCAGAAATAAGTTTCCCCAAGGTTGCACAGACTGGAGAAATACCGGCTTCAGTTAAACCAATTCACATCTCTTCCCAAGTAAAGTCCCTACCTCTCTTCTAAGTCTGGAAAGCACTAGATTTAGCTTGGGCAAGTAAAGTGCCCACCTACTTCTCTTTTATTTAGTTTCTGGGCATGAGAAGAGCATTGCGACAACGCTTCATTGCTACAGTGCTCTGTATCCTGATTCATGCCTAGAATGCTGGATGCTGCATTCCTGTTCTGGAATAAAGCTTCATGCAAAGCTCAGTCTTTGAGCCCCGAGTCTGTACCTCTAGTCGGGAGACAGGACATGAACAAGCATTCTTTTCCTATTTAGGCATCCATAGCCATATAATGGTAACTGCATGAAGGAGGAGAGCTGCACATGCCCCCCCCATCATTGTGCCCTGCTAGTATGGACCAATCTGTCAATTTCAGTTTCTCTCCATTTCTCATTTTCCAGTCTTAAATTCAGTTTTCTGCTTTCCCACATCAGTTTGAGAATTCTTTTTTTAAAGTCCTTCTGAAAACTCACATGTATTTTAGTACAAATATCATAATATACACATTTTTGTATGCAATTTTGCCAAATATATGCATATTGTTTGCAAACAATTTTCCCTAATAGAATGCATTTTGGTATGTTATTTTCAGTAATATATGCATTTTTATGCACAGTTTACCCCAAATTTGAAGAAGTGTTGGAGTTTGATGGATAGCTGTGTTTGCACATTGGTCCAAGAGGTGTGAATTAGGTAGTTCCTCATTAAAATGCAAAATTCAAAATTCTTCTCCATCTCTATCCACGCCAGCCCCTGTCCTCAAGGCATGGACAGCATTGGGGACCAGCAGGGAGTGAAAGGCAAATATACTCCTCCCTCATGCATTGTATGTTTCTGAATACTCAAATACAGTCTCTGGGTCCAGACAGCAAGTGTCTCAGCCAGAATGCAGCGAGTGTGTTATGTTAAACCCCTTTTGCTACACAAAATGTTAAGTGCGTCTTCACCTTTGGTTGCTTTGTTTACCAGAGTTTCAGAAGATGGTACTTGTGAAGTAAAGAAACCCAAGCATTCTTTTTTTACAACCCCTCCTCCCTTCCGTGGATGAAGCTCAGGCCCTAGACCCATGGATCTGTTGGAGATTCCTCAAGACACATGAAAACACATAATAGGACAGTGTACTCACAGGCAAATAATGAAAATATATTATTTAAACAAAGCAAGTTTAAGTATATTGGATGCATGCATTTGTTTTTCATGTACATAGGGATGAGGAATCTCAAGGCCGGGAGCCAAATGCAGCCCTTTAGACCTCTCTGTCTGACCCTCAGGAGTCTCCACAGGCCACACCTCCTCCCCAGGCTGCACCCCTCATTGGCCCTGTTTTGCACCTTCCACTTTTGCATGTGTGGATTGCCTGGAATGTGTCCTTGAACTATAATAACGTCTCTTGCTTGCCTGGTTGGAGAAATGTGTACATAGAAACCTCTAACTTATGTGTGGCTGGAGTGTAGCCAACTGTACAATCACATTTGGAGCCCTATCAACCAATGTCATGTGGGCCCTAGAAGCTTGTCCATTAGAGAATGCAGCCTTTGTGCTGAAAAAGGTCCCTCCATCCATGTTCTAGATGTTTCAGACTTACACGTTCAAGAGTTACTACTATCTAAGTCAGGCAAAACTATTATATATGTTATGGCTGCTTTATTGAGTCTTGATTTACAAAAGGGATATTATCCAGACTCCCCTTTCATTCAAGGTAACTTGGCTTTTTCTTGTGTACTATAAAGGAGTTCAGTTTAGGGGTGCAATCCATATCACAAATTACTGAAAACAATCTGTAGCAATCTGTAGCTTTGAACGCTATGATGCAATGAATGCAGAGGATAGCATTGCTCAATGTGCAGAGACCAGAAAACAAATCCCATAGAGAAAGGAGCTTCTTGCTATGTTGAGGGTGGGGAGATGTGATTGATGGACTTATCCAAATTAATATGAATTCTTCTTAGCAACAATAGTATCATAGCCACACTAAGAAGTCCAGGAGCATTAATGCCTGCTGCATTGGTCCCTGGAGCCCTTTCCACTCTCCACTGTGCCAATAACATTACAGGGAATGTTGCATAAAGCTGAGACTAATAGGGATCTGCTTGGGATTGGACCAGACTTCAGAAAGACTGTTGACTAATCTGAAATTGATCCAGGGAACCTGAAATCTGATGTCTAGAATTTGCCACAGCCCTAAGGAACACTGCTATTGTCAAGATCCCATCCAACCCAACCCTAGAGAGATATCTTTGGTGAAGAGACTTGAGGCCACACGGCTACAACAGAAAACCTGGAGGAACCTGCAGTAGCCCAAAAACTTGAAAGTCCCATCTCAGAGAAGCTTTGCATGCCCCAAGAAGCCTTTCAACCCCATCCTGAGCTCTGCCTTGATCCCCAGTTTTCCTTCATGGTCACCCTGGTCTCAGGAGCGGAGGCCTGTTAATAAGGTGGAGAATTTCAGGCACAATTGTGACACCAAGCTAGTATTATACAGCATGGATTTTTCGCATTCAGCAATGTAAAATTGAAAATACCCCCATGACGTTCTGATGCTTCCCATCAGCTCATTTCAAAACAAAACCTTACCAAACTTATAGTCCTGACCTCAGAAACGCTTGCTTAACAACCCTCTTCATTTTCATGGCAATACACAAAACAATCAGAGAGAACAGAGAGTTCAAAGTCTAAAAAGTGAAAGAGAAAAAACGGACCCCTGTTGGACTTTTCTCATCACAGTCCTCATAATCTGTTGAAATTAATTAAAAATCAGCCATGTTCACAGAGTACCTGTAATCCTATTACTGACCTTGCCCCATACTCTGACCTTCATCTTCTGCAGCTTAAAAGTTACAAAAAATGCCTAGCTGATTTTTAATTAATTTAAGAAATTTAACATTAAACTCAGTGATGAGCCTGGGCATGCTCAGTAAGAACCAACTGTCAGTGTTCTAAAAGCCAGACTCACAGCGGCTTGGCTTGGCTAATCGGGGGGCCATAGCTATGCCAGACTTTTATTTTACCTGAGACTGTCATGGCTTCCCCCAAAGAATCTTGGGAAGTGTAGTTTATGAAGTGTGCTGAGAGGAGACTCCTATTCCCCTGACACAGCTCCAGTGGCCAGAGTGGTTTAACAGTCAGCCACTCTAACTGAAGGTCTGTGAGGGGAACAGGGCATCTCCTAGCAACTCTCAGCATCCTTCACTAACTACACTTCCCAGGATTCTTTGGGAGAAGCCATGACTGTCTAAAGTGAAATAAAGGTCTGTTGTGGATGTGGCCAGGGACACTTTGGTTTAAATTTGGGTGGGAGACTACATGTGCCTGCTGTAGAAAGAAAAGGTGGGGGAACCCTGAAAAGGAATGATAGAGTTCACAATGTTTTCCTTTTGTAAAGGAAAGGGGCTTCCCCTCTGCCCAGTGGCCACCCACACAATCAGTTTCTCTCCCCTTCCCTCCCCATTTCTACTTCCCCCTCTTTCCCTCCCTGACCCTCCCCCGGTCAGTTTCATCTATCCTAACCATGATTGCACAGGAGTAAATCCCACTTTCAAAAAGCATGCAAATTATCAAACATTCTGGAACATAAACAAAGGAACAAAACAGGAGTTGCTCTTGCTCCACTACCAACACCCCTTCCCAACAAGTGTTTGGTTCAGCCCACAAGGTTCATCTTGTCTCGCAGCTTGCAATGTCTGACTTTGTCCAATGTCTTCATGAGAGCGTCATGAACCTATAGCCAACAGATATTTCTGTCAAACTTGAAGAAGCGGGGAAATTGGGCAGCTATAGTGAATGCACCAGGGAAGCAGGAGACTTGACCTCCTCTCTGAGATATTGTACTGCCCTACACATTTGTAAAAATGCAAACACAATTTGGGTTGGTTTTTCACAGTCCAATCCACTTCCTATGTAGCTTGGAAGAATTTGGTAACTTGTGCCTCTGAGCATATGGTGAATGGTGGCAACACCTGCAATCAACCCAAATAACAGAAAGAAGACATACTGTGCTGATCTTGTTTTAGCAGGGAGGAAGCAACAATATTAAAATAGTTGATATAATTCAGATAGTCGCTTTAAATATGTTTGATTTACTTTGCAATATTAGTGAAGTTTCCTACAGGAAATCAGTTTATTTTCCTTCTGTTTCTGTGAATATGTGAACTACAGCAACACTTTGCAACACTGAAAAGACTCCAAAAACTATTGTGGAATAATGGCACTGACTATTCTACAGAATAGTTTCCAGTGGACATGAGGAGTGTTTCAGTTTGCACAAGATAAAACAGTGGGAGGTGAAATATTTTCTAGTAAAATTCTAGGTGTGCTCTATGTTTTTAACTGACCATGGCCACCTTTTCTTAAGTGGAGTGAATTAAGAATAGCAGGCTGAAAACATGCATCTTGGGCAGGCAAAGTTTATTTTTCCAATAGCTAGAGTCATTGCATAAGTAGTAAGATATTGTAATCAGTCTGATTTTACATCAAACTGCAGTTTCAGATTCAACTGTTAATGCACCCAAAATAGAAAGAGAACATAAACTCCAGTTTGAAACACAAAAGGCTGTCTTCACCATCATATGACAATGTCCAATAAAAAGGCTTTGAAATTAATAAAAATAGATTTGACACAGGTTTCTAGGATGAATAATGAGAGAAATATAATTTTCTAGGTTAGGTTCTCTGCAGAAACAGTAGTAAGAGAGGAAAGAAGCAAAGTAAGAAGAACACCAACAAACATACAAAAATGTAATTTTCCATCTTTGGAGATGGCTGGTGTTGCCACCACTCACCATACGCTCAGAGGCACATGTTACCAAATTCTTCCAAGCTACACAGGAAGTGGATTGGACTGTGAAAGACCAATCCAAATTGTGTTTGCATTTTTACAAATTTGTAGGGCAGTACAATATTTCAGAGAGGAGGTCAGGTCTCCTGCTCCCCTGGTGCATTGCCCAATTTCCTTGCTTTCTAACGTTTGTTAGAAATATCTGTTGGCTATAGGTATGTTCTTAAACCGTAAGGGTGTTTTTTGCCTATTAGTGAATATTTTTATATTGTTAAAGGGAGCAATTAGCTTTGCTCCTGCCCTGCCCAACCCTCTCTAAGTTCATTGAACTTAAGAACACATGGAGAGCCATGAAGGGGAGGCTAAAGGCTTATCTAGTCTAGCATCCTGTTTCCCAGAGTAGCCAGTCAAGTGCCTATGGGAAGTGGGACAGGATGTCAATAGCCTTCTTCAGCTGTTGTTCCCCAGCATTCAGAGACATACTGCCACTGATCCTGAAGGTAGTATGCATATGTGGATTCAACAACCAGTATTAACTGGCAATGTTGTTTCCTTCATTGAAACTCAGATGAAACTCAGGAGAGTTCATTCAGCAAAAGTAACTCATCATCTGCAAATAGGGCAGGGAATTTTGCGAGGCCATTTTCACTGAGACTATTTTCTCAGAAAAATGTGTGCACACACACACACAAACAGGGGGGAGGGAGATTACAGCTTCTATATCACACGGGGAAACTCCACAAGTAGAGAGCAGCATGGGGGTGGAGCTTCATGTGCTCTTCCCCACTCTCCCTGCTTGCAATTCGATTTTTTCCTCTTAGTAGAATGCCCAAATATGCATAATATACTCCAGCCCCTGGAAGAGCACTGTTGCACTCAGATTTTGTTTGCAAGCTTCCCATGGACATCTGGTTGGCCACTGTGAGAATGGAGTGCTGATTTAATTGGGTCTTTGGCCTGATTCAGCAGGTTCTTCTTACATTCTTATGATACAGCACAGACCCCCTTCAAGCACACCTGCTTGGGAGCCACTTCCATGGCGTATCATCCTATGCCACTGGAGAGCCAGGATGCTACTCAGTGGTCTTGGAGATGTCCCTGACTCCCAGATGAACATGCCTCGCAGGCATCATGTGAAGATGAAATGGAATAATTTCCCTCAAACACTGCCCTTCAAAGAAGGATGGGATCCAAAGAGGATAAATATAGGAATCCATTAAATGATACAAAATCCAGAAAGAGCCATTAATCCTTTAAAAATCTCCTCACTGTTATCCCCCCCCCACCCAGCCACAAAAATCATTAAACTCTAGCATGGAGAAGTTTGAGGAGAAAAAAAAATGTCTTGGAAATCTTTTAAGAACTAGCTTTATTGAAACCAATTAAGGCCCTTGCAAAGTTGATATTTGGGACCCCTGTTGATTTCCCCAGTGAAAGGATTCACATAATACAGAAGAAAAGGCATTTTAAACATCTATCTGCTGCTTTCCTTCAGTGAAAAAAACACCTGGCCTATAAAACTCCGTGACAGGATCTTCCCTGGGGTGCCATTTTTGGACAAAGAAAACAAAAAGGGATGGAAGCTCTTTCTTTTGCCTCAGTGGAGCTTACACAGCTTTCTCTGTCTCTCCCCCATCTGTTTGCCTGACTCGTCTTGGGGCATCAATATGTTTAAAGAAAGTTATAGTGTTTGCCCAACAGAACTCTGCAATCAGCAGCCTCCTTTCTACATTGGACTTGCACTAAAAAAAAGGCAAA